>NC_058042.1:16130000-16350000 GCF_020085105.1 Siniperca chuatsi
GGGTGAGGAGAAAGTGCCCATCAGAGGCTTGTGATCAGAGAATGGATAAGAAGTGGTGATGGAAAGTTTCACAGTTTGTGTCACCATCTTACCTTGATATTAATCCTGCTATTATCATCCTCATCTGGAGAATTTTTCACAAGAATGTTCTCAAGTTTCAAGTCCCGGTGCACTATGTCTGTAAGATGTGAGGAGGAAAACTTTTACACAGACATAATGGGTTTGAATACAGTTTTAACATGGATGTATGTGACATTTACACAATTAGTTGTTGTAATCAATATTCATAACAATATTTTTATATTAACAATGGATCAAATGGATGAGAGGGGGTTGCTCATAGTGATGAAACCAAGTGATGAATGATCACACACCATTTCGGTTTTATGGCCTGCGGTTTTACTTTTTTGATTCACTCTCACTCGAAGAAGCTCAAAGAAATGCAGGTATATCTCAGCCCTGAGCCGACCAACAAAACTAAAATCAGACTGAATACTACTTGGCTACTGGCTTAATGGACAGGTTTTTGCTGCTTGTGGAAGACGGATATCCACCATTGTCCAATTATTGCGCATTCCCAAAATCATGTGTGTGTGATCTGGTCATCCCTGTTTGACATGAAAACAAGACAAGTAACAGTCAGTGGAGTCATGCAGAAGACCCACTGGAGATAAACAAATCGCCTCCTCCACTTCTCGTGGCGGTGGGCATGTCAACGCTCGCAAGCTAGTGAGCTTGCTCATTAGCTTGCTAATGAGCAAACGTTGTGTAAATAACCTGCACGTTATCCCACAGTTTATGGGATGAATGCCATATCTCGAAACTGAAAAAAATGCTCAGTGTTTGACAGCTTGAAATCTAATAAAAAAAGATTTAAACAAAATTTTGAAGATTTGCATAATGTTTTGATAGGCTGAAAAAAAAATCTCTGCAAACATTATTTTGTATTTGAGTTTTCCTTCTTCACAACTGCAGCACTCTTTTTACACTGTTTCTCCAACACATTTTCAGAATTCGTCACTGTTCTCCCGGTGTATTAGTTTGTTTTCCAGGTTTGAAACCTTGTAAATGGTGATCAGAAAACTGGTATGTTGGGGGAAAAAAGGGCAAATCTTTATTTTAAAACTTTTGGGGATGTACATTTGCACTCCTATTGCAGACTGTTCTTTCAGAGCTGAAACACTCACTTTTCAGAGATCTGGGGCACGTTCAATCTGAAAACGTTGTGCAACGTCTGGTCTGAAATTCCTAAACAGACGGTCTGGGGAAAAAAGCCGGGATCCAGCAGGCGTTTATCGTTTTTACAACCTACTTTAGATGAAACCACGCCCACCTCCGTATGACGAAAGCCTCGACGGAATCTGACAGCTACATTGGGTCCGCTCCATTCATTCAGCCAGCGGCAGCAAACACGTAATTGTCAGCTGACAAAACAAATAACAGTGTCGGCAAAAGCCATGGTAGCTTTCCTAGTTGACAAATAATTGCCAGCATGGACAGTAATGTTCACAGTATGATTTTATGTAAGCCTGAATGACAAGGGGGGGGCACAAAAGGTCATGCCTGTCCACATGAGCTTTTCACGCCAGTCCCTCCCCCCCAAATTCGCAGAATTAATTATATTACAATAAACATTAAATACAGTAATCGTGTATTGATGAATAATTAAAACTATTAATTTGCAAATTAATTTATATGTAAATACGTTTATAATGCATATCAGAATCAGAAATACTTTATTGATCCCCGAGGGGAAACTTGTTAGAGCAGCTCACTATCAAGTCAGTGCACACAAGGATAGAAGTTCTAAGCAAATCAGAATATAATACACTATAATACATGTAAGATAAATTAAGTACAAAGTGGATATAAGTATAAAATTAAAGTACGTGTAAAGTACAAAGTGGATTTACCGGTTGATAAAGTATGTACGGTATAATAATACAATGTAATAATACAAGTAGTATGTAATAGTGCATTAACTGTCAAGTTAAGTGTACCTTATAAAGATGATTATGAGACGGTGGATATTGCACAGCAGTAATAGAAATATGAATAAATATCAATAAATAGGGAATTTTAAACTGAAAAGAATATATTGCACAGCATTATAATAAAATAATGGCCAGGACGCATCAGGCTAACCTCCCAGACCAAATCAGCCAATAGAGTGGGGGTAGTCAGTTTAGGCTGCAGTGGTGGGGGCCGCAGGGGATAAAAAACGCAGCGGTGGAAAAGTTGAAACAAAATCAGCTTTTGGAGAGGGAGAAACGCAACCTGACATCATGCTGTGGTGGCCAATCCGGCGATCAGACCAGTCAAACAGCTGAAATGTCACTGAAACCAGCCGCTATCCAGGCGGAATTCATGGACCAAACTCTCCCAGTTTTGTCCTCACTTGGCTTATTTCGTGTACACAGCTTTGACGTCTGCATCTGGCCTGCACTATGCTGAAAAATTGTGATACAGAGAAGATTTGTTTGTGTTCATTTGTTTGAGAGAGAGAGAGAGAGAGAGGGAGAGAGAGAAAGAGACAGCTGTGATAGAGCGACCTAGAGAATGACTGAAGAGAGGGAGCGCCTGTAGTGAGAAAGCTGGTGAATCAGATAAACAAAAGTTGTTTTCTGATTGTTTAACAGCGGTACCTTCTAAAGCACAAATAAACACAAAATTAAATGACCCCCTTGAGGGCGGTGCCTGACTGGCTATACAAAAAACATTGCCATCATCACTGACTGTTGACGCGTTTCACTTTCAATGAAGCTAGCTAAAAATGGACTATGGACATAAGGAAATGGCTCAAACCCCCCATCTGTACCAAAATCTACTACAGGATCTACTCCTATGAACTCCTATGAAGTTTCCAAATCCTAGGCAACTTCTCCAAGAGCAATCAACAATGTTTCTTCTCTCCCTGCTACACAGCAAGCTAGCCCGGCTAACGTTAGCACCAGCTCCACTGCAGCAGCTTCCTCAGCTAGCACCATCAATGGCTGTCGCCGCTAGCAGATCCGGGGGATCTGCCAGCTACTATAATTCTCAAATGGTGTGCAGACAGTAGCTTGGAAAATAGCGGTATGGGGCACTGAATTTGATGAATTTACTGTTTATCAGACCACAAATGAGAGAAGAATTAGTTTGGAAAAGGGTGCTCTGCTCAATTCAGTGATTTATAGAGTTTCCTGATGGACAGGTAGCTTTACTTGTTGCTAAAGTAAACCGAACTGAATGTCATTCAGGCTTACATAAAATCATACTGTGAACATTACTGTCCATGCTGGCAATTATTTGTCAACTACGAAAGCTACCATGGCTTTTGCCCTGTAGGCCGACACTGTTGTTTTTTTTTTGTCAGCTGACAATTACGTGTTTGCTGCCGCTGGCTGATAGATTACACTCCATTTAAACAGTTTTCCCGGCCCTTGTCGTTATGTGTAAATGGAGCGGACCCACTGTTTACACCTCTAGCACAGGAGCTTTGGACCGCTGGAAGGAGCAGGTTTTCAGGCGAGGGGTGGGGGGAACCAGCGTAGTGTATATTATATTGGGGGTTGGGTGGCTCAGGGTGCCATGATATAAAGGGGTGCCGTGGTCAAAAAATGTTTAGGAACCGCTGCTGTACAATACTCATTGCCATACTGACTAAGGCACTGGCCTTATAACAGGAGTTGATTTCAGGTGCTAAACTATGTCTCGCACACACTAACACAGTGATCTGTTTACCTTGCTTACAGTAGGCCAGGCTGAAGGGCCTCGTTAACAAAACTTGGTGGAGTGAAAGAAGGCAGGAGGAAAAATACAATTTGCCCTGGGCAGTCCTTTTCACTGCACTGTTTGAAGCAACCAATTATAAAACGCAACAGTGTTGATGGTGTGTGAAAGGGTATGTTAGACGAACTGGTGTGCACAAAACAAACACATGAAAATGTTCTGTATTTTTTGTTCAATAATTCCTGTTTTTTCAACTGCTTGCTGGCAGCCGAAGTCTCACATTCACATTCAAAAATGCCTTTATTTAATAATTATAATACTGTAAATAACAATTACCCATTTTAAAATATACTCATTAGTTTTGCACTTATTTTGGTTATTTAATAAAATATCTATAACATAATTTTTGGTTCATTATGTTTCAGTAATCATCACTCTGGTAACTCACTGAGAAATCATGCAACTGAATAAAACTGAATCTGCAGTTTAATAGTTACATGTACATGCTAAATGTACTATGTTGTTACTAGCATGTGTTAGCATTAAAGCTCAAAGCACAGCTGAACCTAAGTACAGAACAGCTGAATGTGAAAAACAACAGCTGAGATTGACAAAGGACAGCAAAAATGTGATAATCTGAGAAAAATCGGAACAAATGTAAACTGAGGGACTTTCATGATCGTTCATTTGACAAAAAGGGTTCTGGCTACCTCATTATGGTCTTTATAGAGGTGAGGAAAACCAGAACAGAGGGACTTTCCTATTAATCAGTATTGCTCCCTAGTTTGTACATTAGTCATCAGCCACATGTAATGATGCCTCATTGCCAGGCAACATCCTAAATTACCTCTAACCACAGATTTTATCATTAAAAGAGAAAACCGCATTTTCAAATAAAACACATAGATTTAATTAAAATGTTTATTATGTTTTATTTTTCTTCCTGGAATTTATTCATTATTTCTCTTTTATCAAAATGAGCAATGCTTCTATAATGACTGAAAGCCATAATGGCAAGGAATCTGAGGGCAACGCAATTTGAGTATAATAATGGCACTATTATAACTTAACTGAAGCAAACGTTATTCAAAATACAGTCTGAATCGGGTGGTGTTTTCAGAATTGCACCTGTGCACTTACTTTAAAAATACAAAAATACCCTAGACTAAAACATCCAATCCAATCCAATACTACTTATTCCACACCAGAGTGTAATTAGGGTAAGAATATGAAGTAATGTAACAACAAGCTGAATACCATTGTTTCACTTGTCTTCTGGTGCAATAGTAACTACACCTGGACACCCCTATCAGTGATTTTAGGGTGTAGTGAACACACATATACACATCTACAACACCGCAGCAAGGTGAGGACTCCAATCACTGGAGATCATCAAAAACTACATTTTCAGCTAATGTTATGATTTTTAATACTGTCAAAATGTAAATCTGTAGAATGACATTACCTCTTTTGTGAAGGTAGACAACAGCGTCAGCTAAGCTACAGATGATATGCCTCGTCTCGTCCTCTGTAAAGAACTTTTTCCGCTGCAACAGCTGCTTCAATTCACCTCCAACACACAGCTCAGTAACCAAATAAGTCATCTAGAAACAAGCCGAGAAAATGCATCTCACCATACAGTCAATTTGTGTGTGCTTATCAGTAATATTCATGCAGAGACACAGAGTAATAGGAGATTTGGATGACATGCACACGTAACCCACTATCTTAATTAGGTTTATTTCAAGTTTTTTACTTAAAGGACAGTAATGCTCACCCTAGCTGTGTCGTAGACTTCCTCGAGATGTATTATGTGAGCATGATTCACTTGTTTGAGAATGTTTATTTCATGCCCCAGCATCTTGACTTTCGAACATCCTGCCTGAAGTGACAGAAAGTCAAATCACAGCTGATGGAGTTTCATTACATTTCATCACATTAAACTCTCTTATTAGTGCAACTTATTATCATATTTTTTAAAAACAGGCTTCCCAGAGGGATGCCAAATGCACTCACCGCTGGTCTGCAAACCTCCTTAATAGCCCATTTTGTCTGTGTCTCAATGTGTGTGGCTTCATAAACAACTCCAAAGCTACCTTGCCCCAATTTCTTTCCAAATTCATATATTTCCTATGCGAATGAGAAAGAAAACATTAATACATTTGTAAATTACACCTGCTCACTGTCAGTCAGAGACAGAAGGGGATTTCCCTTGAGCTTGTGTTAAGACTTTAGGATCATTTCACTGTTATGGATTACAAAAACATTATGTCTTAGCTCAAGACCTGAATCCTGAAGTACATCCTAATGTCAAGCTCTCTGAAAAAAACTGAAAGTTTTTGGGTCTCTGGAGGTGCACAATATAGTATTTCTAATCAAGTTACAAATGATTGAGTTGCTGCTGCAGTTCGTTCAATCTCAGGTCTAATTAACTTGATCATTATCTGTGTGATGCAAGGCTGAGCACTGGCTGCTTCGGATTTGGCAAAGGGAGCAGTCAAATTCCCCAATGAAGGGGGGATACACAGCAGCAAAGTGAAGTTTGATCCTCTTCTGGTGCAGAGTGTACTATAGAGGTCACCAGTGAGTATGTGTGGCGTCTTCAGAGGTGGCCCCATAGCACAACACAGGACTGTAGTGAAATCATGTATAGAAGCTCTCCATACCCTGAGGTCAACATCATCCTCCAGACGTATTGAAGGCACATTTCTCTCCAATGTGTCCCTGCTGGTCCGTGGGGACACCATGCTCAAGCCTGATCCACAAACTTCTGCTTGTGTCATCTAGAGATGGAAGGAGAAGGCACTCATTATCTCTCTGAAATTCCTTGTCAAGCCATGGGATAATAGGACTGTCCATGGCAAAAGAAATTCTTAGATGACAAATAGTAACTGCATTTCTTTGACTAATTTTCTTTGACGATTAGTTATTTTAATAGAAAAATCAGTGAAATAATTTTTCCAATACTTATTATTGCAGATGAATGCAGTCATGACTAATTGTTTCAGCACTGAGCGGATAACATTTTTCCAAAAACATTCATTATATCAAATGAACAGCATTGTTGTCAATTTGTCAATATTTGAAAATATAATGTTACCAACTACTAGAAAATATGCAAATATTCTGTAAAACAAGCAATCATTACTGCTAGTTTCAAAAAAGCATTAAGAAATTAACAAAATATTTTAAATTGAAGCCTATTGTACTAGTACTGAAGACATTATTTTTAAGTTAGCTCATTAAGTTAATTCAAGTCTACACTTCAAGAATTAGTGTAGAGAATCACTGAATCAATCAAGTTTATTGTCACATGTAATCATTTAAGGTACAATCACAGTGAAATGATCTTTAATTCCCCTAGTCTACGTCTCTGTCTGAGCCCATATTAACTTTAAGCACAATTTACCCAGCTTGAAAAACAGTCTCTAAAGCCAAATTAAATGTAAAGTTGTTATCAAGTGATGACTGGGAGCGATGAAGTGGATCCACCACATGCACAGCAATTAATTATTAACAAGGAAGCAGTGTCTTTAACCTCTTCACTCTGATGCATTATTTCAACCCTGACAGGGCTCTCATAACAGGCCTGTCTCTCCCATTACCTCCTGTCTATTTTCCAATCAAAACGATTGTGACAGCCTCTGGAAATTCTAATCAGCTCAATCACAGCTCATTTGTGGAAAACAGAGGGATGTGATGAGTGTATCACTGGGGACTTGAAGTGACTGGAGGAGGAGGAGGGTCCTGTGCACCTCATGTGACTCCAAGAGATGTCTGGTCCTTAGCTCCAGATCCCCGATGAAAGGGAAATTAGATATCAGGGTCAGGTCAGGGCGAGAAGTCTGACCTGAAAAAGGGTCAGTATCAACACCTCTTGAATTGCTTTAAGCCTGGGGTTGTCTATCTGCAATCTCTAGTCCTGTGTTTCTAAAAATACAGATCAAACTACAGGTCAAAACATAAAATAGGTTACTTGTTTTTTATTTTTTTAACTTCATACTTTTTATACTGCAGCTTGCACCCAACCACAAACCCAAGCTGAGGCCTTGAAGGGCTGGAGGTGGAAAATTAACCCAGAAATGATCAGACTTGGGCCCAAATGCCCCTCATAATTCCTGCATTTGAACCCTGATCAATACAGATATACTGTACACAGTACCTCTATGTCTACTGTCAAGTAAAAAAATCTTGTAAATTGTAAATGCCACTGACATAAGCTACCAATTATTTTTACCCACCAGTAACTTCACCAAGAGGGCAGACTGTAACTAGGCCGGAGGTTCCTGCTATTCCTTTCAAATCCCACCACTCTTAGGTGGAGTTGACACAAACAACACTCAGTCGCTAATGCAGTGACAAGGACATGATGTTTTCCTGGCTTGCAACTTGCAAATATGGCCAATTGTGTTTGTTGCATGACCACATTGCTGGACATAAAATGGGGTTTTAAAACTCTCAGCAGTGGTGGGGAAAAAGTGTGCCCCTGTGCATCTAAAATGCCTTCCATTAAGGCTACATTTTCTGTCCAGGTATCTCTATGTAAGTAGTACTAACATGAAATTTAAAAACCTCCTTGAAAGACCAAGTGTAGACTGCTTGTTCTCCTTTTTACTGACTTGGTTAAGTCAAGATTCAAGGTTCAAGATTCAACATAGTCAATAGGAATTTGGTTTGGTGAGCTCACACAAAGCAAAAACAACAACAACCCCACATCCCATACAGTGACCACCTTAGGACATAAAAGTAAATTAAGTAATAATAATAAATAATGAGATATAAAAAATATTTTTTCCCATCTCTACATAGATGGAGGATTGACCAAATAATAAATATATAATTATTAAGTAGGTGAGATAATTACTAAATAGTAGTAGACTGCACAATGTCAAAACATAACGGTCTTTGTTCACACACAGACATGCAGAAAGATGAGCGAACATCAGTACACACCCCAACCCCAAGGAGACACAGGCTATGGTCCACCTTTTACATTGAGTTTGCCTCATTTCCAGTTTCAGTAGGAAGCAATTAGAGCCAACGGTTCATCACTAGTCAAGCCCATACTTGCCTCATCTCTCCATCATTCTGTCAGACAGCAATTTCTGTTTATTTACACTACTGAGTGAATAAATGTACATAGTGTCTAATGACTGGGACTGTGGGGGCTACTGTCTAAGAACTAAGCACACAAAATCAATGTCACTTTGGAACAAAGAGAGCATGAACATACAGAGGATGACTGACCCTGTGTAACTTTTCTGCCTTTAATCCTGCTTGTCTTTCATTAACTTAAGGTAATGTATATTTACTCTTTCTCCCACCCTTGATGTCAATAAGACTGCCACTAGCCCCTAGAGGCTGCAATGTTCTTCACATCCCACACTATAAAACTGTTGAATAGGATGAAAAAATTGACAATGTTGTATAAATGGAAAATACTGTTGTTTACTGGCATATGCCGCTGCAGATACCAGTTTTAAAGTGCACCTGCAAGTAGGAAGCGGTATCTGTCAGTAGAACACAAGTGATAGGTCTTTTAGGGCTGAAACAATTTGTCGACCAAGTTGATGAGTTGATCAAGATCAAATTAATCCACAATTTCTACCCTCGTTTTAAGAACAGCTTTCCTCATCTGTAATAAGGACACTGAGCTCTGCCTCCTAACTCTAAAATACACCTCTGCATCTTTGCGCTAAAATATCCACCTTTCTTTGCCTACCAAGTAATACCCTGATTAGGGCTGCATGATATGGTAAAAAAAAAAAAATCTAATTGCGATTATTTTGACAGATATTGATGATTGTGATATGATTTAAGATTAGTGGGAATGATCATTTTTGCATTACAATTTTCATTTTCACTGAAAAAACTATTAAAATCATGATGATGTGACGTTTGTTGGGGTATGTACCAAACAAACATGTTTTCATACATACATCTGGAGAACCAGATTTGTAGGCCAGGGCATCTCTGCAGCACTACAGTACTTCATTATAATGCAGTTTTGACACACATTTTACCTTCAAAAAATTGCAGCTTCTGCGATTTGGATATTGCTCTGCCATATTGCAATTTCAATAATATTTCGATTAATTGTGCACCCTAACCATGATTAGAATTTATTGTGTGATGTGTTATAATGATGTCTGTCAAACTCCACTGACTTTGGTCATATGGTCATTAAAGTGAAGTGACAGTCAAGTAATCGTTTCAGCAAACATTTTCTGGTTTCAGCTTTTCAAATGTGAAGATTTTCTGCTTTTCTCTGTTTATATAATGGTAAATTGAACATCTTTGAGGATTGTTGTTCTAGCCAAACAAGATATGACCCTTATGAAGCCCACAAGCTGAAAAGCATAAAGCAGTTCTTTATACTACAAGTGTTGCTGGAGTTTTGACCTCTAAAGACTGTTTCCCTTTTCTATGCACCTTGGAAGTAGGTTGTTGTTGTAAATTGTGCCAAAAATCCCTAATCTATCTTCTACAAACAAGATATGTGAAGATATCACCTTGGACTATGAAATGATGAATGAATGATGATGATCGATTAATCGTAAAAACAATCAACAGATGAATCAATGATGGACATAACTGTTATTTGCAGCCCTGATTTATAAGTGGCATTCACCAGCAGGATAACTGCAGCGTACCAAAAGTCAGCAGTGGTGTGTCCCAGAAAGAAATGGCATATGCTGCTGAAACCACAGTGTCAAAAGAGTTACCACTTTTCAATCTCAACCAGACCGTTAAGATATACACATATTTCAATTATTGTACAGGGCCTTTAGAAGTTTGCTTTCTTTAATGGCATAACTAGTTGAATAAATTAGGCTTAAGCAGCTCTCTAATGATGGTGCCTCAAGCTGTAACAAGCAGCCGCGAAAATATAGCCTTAAAATCAAACAAAAACAGAATCTTACTAACTGCAATTAAAATGTTAACTGCTATCCGTTTTGCTTGAGCCCAAATATTACATTTTCCTCATGTGAAACTTAATCATTTATTGACAGCTGGGCTTTGATGACAAATGATAAACTTCACAGTCCTAATGAAGCGTGGAATTACATTACCTGATGAGGCAAGAAATTGCATGTTTAGAATGCAAATATAGAGCCCATCTAGTTCACTTAGTTATGAGGTGAATCCTAATATTATGCAGAGAGATTATCAAAGCTTGTGGTCTAAATATAATATACCAAGAGCACATCAACATTAAGCCATTAAAGCATACAACAGACTTACTAAAGAGCTGTGAAAATATACTATACCTGACAGCTGATGGACTACAAAAAAAGGAGGTGCTTTAAGTTGCTATTCCTACACTCAACAAACAAGTAATGCATGTTGTGTCCCTATAAACAAATCATTTAAATGCCCCTCCAAGAATTCCTTCTGTCTCCAATGGTCATGTTTGATAAGTGTCTATTGGCAAGAAAACACGCTTCGCCAAAAGGAAGCAAAAGATCAAATTCTGCCATTTGCTCAGAGCACTCCACATGTTGCTAGGAGATAAGGGCCAACAAATTCAAATTTTCTCATTGGTTTAATCCTGGTTAAGGCTAATCTCTGCCCTTGCTGGGCTCAGCCTTGGGAAGCTGGGAGGGCAGACATCTAGAAAAATGTAGGCCATAGCAGAAACAAGAACAAATCAAATTCATTTCAATGTCAACCCGGAGAGAACTCAGCACATTCATATCAGAATACACAGATATCCACACCTTCAGTTATACACCATTCATTGTCCAACTGCCAGGCTGATAACGTTGACGCTCTTCACTAAAAATGTTTTTTAACCAGTTAAAACGAACTATGCAGGGAAACCTAACCTTTATGACCACGACACATTTCAAATTATGACAAAGGATGACAGTGGAAGCTTTAACTGGCTCAAAAATGTAACATTAGCACTTTTGAGATGTTACCATAAGAAGGTAACAGCTGGCGCACACAATCAGTAAACAAATGCTTGATGTTTAGATATATTAACATAATCGACATCGACTGCTCCAGCTAACGTTAAACTAATTGGTTAACGTTAATTAACCTAACGCTATACGCTATATGGATCAGTGAAGGTATTTTCGTGCTCTGTAACGTAAATGATCCAGATATTTTTGCAGTTATTTTGCAGAAATACCGAGGCTTCAATTTCCTCATATAGCTTAGCTAAAGTTAACTCTTTAACTCAAACATCAACCGTGCGTAAATGCACTGAACATGAGCAAGCTAATGATGTTAGAGATGAATTAGTTAATTAACGCCTGTTAAAAAGCCTGAGATATTCTAATACTGGATAGAGACAATTGTTATTCTGCAGTTCGCCATATTGTAACGTTACAACAAACTAAGTTAAAGATACGTTACTCTTGGTAAAACATGAAATAGTGCAGAAAGCGTGAAGACTGACAGTAGTTTTAGGTCGCATTCCCCACAGCACACGTTGTCATGGCAACGAAACATGAAGTTGCACAAACATTTTTTCTCTTAACAACATACTAACGGGTAAAAAAATAAAAGCCCCGTCTAAACCGTACTATTTGGTTGTAGCTGCTGTTAGGAAATTCAACAAAAGTTTCTTACCTCTTAGAACAGCTCATTTTCTTTCAACAGGTTGGTCTTGTCTCGGTTGGTCTTCACACAAAAAGTTTTTCGGCGAGTGACTAGGGAAAGCGAAGAGGGACAAAATTCAATGAATGAACAAGGCTTCTCTTATTCAGAGGCTTGCAGCGCCCCTGGTGGCTCGTGTGTGTCGACCAACGTAAAATAGACCTTTAACATAAACGTGACCACGACAGGACTTAGATTTCCAACTTGCACAATAACCTTAAATTTATGGGGAAACAGTTTTTCCCTGTGGCACCCTGGATTTTTCTTGGTCCTTAGTCTCCATCTAGTGGACAAAACTGGAGGGTTTTGTCCATAGACTGTTATGTCTGAGTTGTTAGTGTTGAGTCTTTTATTTACTATTCATTTAGGAACAATTAAACACTGTAATCTGTTTATAAATAAGATAATCATAACCTCAGAGACTCAACACTTTGCATTGTTTTGCAGTTTATCAACTGTGATCACAGATTAGCAATTAAATATAGGCTACAGAAAGTAGGATTGTTATTAATAATTAATTCATAATTATTTGGAAAATTAAATGACATTCTAAATGAAAGGTTAAGAATAAGTAGTGTCTTCAAACAGAATATTCCTGTGATTAAAGCAGCTATGGGATCAAACTTTAACAAACTTTCTCTTTCACTGTGAAATATTTAACCAAGACATACTGTTAAGTCAGCCAGACATTAGCATGTGCATAGCCATTTGGCATGATCTCACCCCAATACTAGCTTCTGTCTACAATTATGGTCTAAGATTTTTTTTTCTGCACCTACAAGAAAATTTACTTCTCGTAACTGAACTACTACACTACTTATTCCCACAATTTAAATGTCTTTTTAAACAATGTTTACTCCAAACTCAGAACAGCAGCCACTTTCTTTTTTTAATTGCTGCTTTAATGTTCTTTGGTTTTCATTTATTTCTTTTAAATGTTGTTTATCATTTATTGGTTTGGATTTTGTTATGATTTTATACAATTTTTATTCTCACTCTTTACTTTTTCCATTATTTTTCTTTTCTAACAGTGTGGGACAACAGGAAACCTAGGCTACTGAAAAACAGTTCAGTGGAGTTAGAAAAGAGTTAGATTTTAAGCTAAATGGAGCTGTTTGCATGCGATTTAAAGTGATCAGTGGAAGGGTGCCTCTGTAAATCTTTAACTCTTATTTGGGCCGCCTGAACTTTAATCTTGGCATGACATTTAACTGCACCCTAGCAAACCATATTTTAAGTGGGTCGACTAGACTATCGTGTCCTTTTTCGTTGGTCTGCTGGATGCAGCTTCCCCATTTACTCTACATCAAGAAATAAAAGCATGTGGCATACAATAATACAGCTGCTAAATGCAAATTGCAAAATTATTTATTTGTGAGAATGTTTCTGATACAACTTTCTCAGGAAGTTTGGCGATACAAATTAACTATAAATATAGCAAAAACAATGATGCTTGCTGTCAAGCCAAAATTATTAACAGGAAAATGTTATTAGGCAAAGTTAAAAGTTAACTGTTGTGCTTTTAAAGTGCTTTGAATGGTTGGAAGACATTTGCTTTTTTTTTAAAGCTGTTTTATAACACCAAACCAGCTGTAATACAAGATGTACCATAAAATCAACATTTCTCTGTTGAATTAGAACAGAGAAATATTACATCAAGGAATCAAGGTCATTTATTGTCATTTTACAACACAGGACTGCACAATTAAATGTAAGTTGTAGCCCCTTAATGCTGTACACACATAGAACATATATATAAATATCATACGTATATGCTGTTTGTATTACAAAAATACCTCAACACCCACAGTGCCCACCGTTTTCAATAGGAAAAGGTAAATTAGATTAAATGAATTGTTTTATCGTGAGATATCAAATTGTCTTTGTACCATTTTTTTACTTTATTTCCTGAAGAAGAACATTAAAGTTTCAAGGCAAAAGGGGTTTTGTTGTTTTCTGCTGATGCATGCAATCAAATTGAGTATCATTATTTTCAAAATGTGAGATGTCATTCAGTTCAGTTTCAGTAAAACTGATATTTTTATATGCCACATATTTGTAGACCGATACAAAATGCCAGGAGTATCCAGACAAACAGTTTAGTGACATATAATTAGTAACCACTGATTTCCTCCATCAGACAGACTTCCGCCTTTTACCAAAGACATTATTGATGAGTTTGGCCATGGACTTGGAGCCTCTATAATGTCTGCGGTCTGCACTGTGCTTAAGGTTCTCCATCACATGATGAATGAGTTTCTTGAAGAGGTCGGATATCTCCAAGTAGTCCTCTGCTGCAGACACCTCCTGGAAGTGGCAGTGGTCTTCCTGAGGCAAGGTTCGGCCCTCCTCCTCGCATGCCCGAGGAGTGTTGTTGCACCGGTCCTGCTTGTTGACCACTAAGAAGACTGGTTAGTCCGCCAGTCTGCCACAGAAGAGTAAAGCAGGGTTATACAACAACCAGTGAACCAGGTGGTGAAGCTCCCTGAGGCAGTCCAGATTCATAATAGTGGTGATGGCCAAGTGCAAACTGACCAAACATCAACTTCAGGTCTTAGAAGTTCACAGACTAGAATTTAAAATGCTTGGTGCTTTCTATGGCATGTCCAGATCATTTGAACCGTATCAATCTAGGAAGCCGCTGTAGTTATATACACATAATCACAAAGTTGTCTTCTTTACTACATATCTGTATTAACATGAATATTTCACATATTATTGCTTTTCATGCAGTCTATTGCTTACATCATATACAAGCTCTGTGTTGAATTAGAACCTAACGATGTAGTATTATAATATCCTATATGATATCTTTACAAATGTTAATAATATCTTTTTATTAATGTTCTGCATGCTTGTAAACTATTTCAATAACAACAGTTTTACAGTTTTATTCTTTTAATCTTTTTTAGGTTGACTATGTAACATCTGTCCAGGGACTACAGATGAAAAATAGCCTTTTGGCTAATTCTGGCGCATTTGCAGCAATGTTTATTAATGTGCATTGTCCCTGTTAAATAAACCAATAAATAAATAAAAACATAAAAACATAAATGTAAATTACATTTTATTAGCTTTTTAAATCAGTTCATCAGTATGATTCATGTATCTTATTGTATACTGTATGTGCATGGACTAGATGGTGGATCATGTAAGCCACATTGCAAATATTGAGTATTTATTGTTGGTTTCCACTTGGTATCAGTTGGGGAACAATTTAAGTCATGGAAGTCATTAAATGGTTTCAGTAAAGCACAGACAGTTAATGTAGTGCAGAAAAAGGCAGTGCCCCTCTAAGTGGTCTCCTTAACTGTTTTAAATCTCTCTCACAATATGTTGGGAATAGAAATTTACAATTCAAGGAACCTTTCCACTATTCATCCACTGTTTCCATCTTGCAAAAACCTTTACTAAAATAAAATTCCTGATGTAATTTTAATTAACATAAACAAGAAAAGTGGATATAAAGCATTCAGGGATTACTTAACGGATTTGCCCAGTAAATTAATTTGGAGGAGCTCTGAGTTTCCACTCCTAGAAGATACAATATGAGTCCAAAATATCCTCGACTAAGTGTGCTTGGGTCCATATTGATTCTGTTTGACTACAAAGTGACACTTTATACAGAGATACTTCTGCCCATCATAGTACAGTGTGTTGGAACATAGTCCTGAACTCGCAGCATACCACATTGTTCCTCACCCTGATAGGCCTACATCATCATCTCAGGAATGGGACTCATTAGTTCATCAAAGTAAATCCCTCAGCTCGGCTTCATTTTTGCTTTTGGCGTGGCGAGGAAGGATATTCAGCCAGTGATGTTGTACACCACCACAAATACATCTGTCCCGTTCACATTGCTCCTCCAAGATACATCTGCTGCTTCCACTCAAAGCACAGCAAAGGTTGTCTATCAACTGATCTGACTACAGAGGCTATGAAAAGTTTTAAACATAGGATACTTCTTGTCCAACCTACTGCAGAGAAAAGTGATCAGAAACATTATAAAATGTTTGCTAAAATAAACAAGAAGGGGGCCAAAAGAGACAGTAAATTACTACTAATTGCTACAGCACAGCAGAATCACAGAGATCCTGTCATACGAGACTCTGTCTTCAGTCAATAAAAGTAAAAACTTTGGTGCTGAAGAAAACGTGCTCGCTGTGAACATATTCTGCTGACGTAATAGTCACAACATAAACCTTTACAGGCTGAGTGCTCTCAGCTACAGGGTACTATTATAAATACCATCAAACCAAAACATAAATTGGTAACATTTGATATATTTTGTGTGGTACAGAAGACAATAACCACAAGTCATCACCCAAAAGCATGTTACAAATCCTTATATTATTATAACATATTAGTCCCACCTGTGAACATGTATCAAATATTTCCAAGTTTAACTGTCTTCCATCAATGGACATGCTTTTATGGTATAAAGAATCTGCAAACAACTAAGTAAAAATAGGTTTGTTGTAAAAAGTAGCATATGCTATGAATCAAATGTTAACCGATGAACATTAATACAAGTGGAGAGTTCAACGCAGTAAATGAAAATGCACAAAGCTTTCTTACCGAGAGCCAAAGA
Organism: Siniperca chuatsi; assembly: GCF_020085105.1. Lineage (NCBI taxonomy): Eukaryota > Metazoa > Chordata > Actinopteri > Centrarchiformes > Sinipercidae > Siniperca > Siniperca chuatsi. Next base: position 16,146,913 of record NC_058042.1, read on the forward strand.
ACACAGCAAGGTGCCAGTTTAGTCGATCTATGGAACAATGATTACTGTAATTACTGTGGTGCATGATTGCTCAAGGGGCGAAAACAAGCTAATTAATTTAGGCCAGAAGTGAAAAGGTTTAAAATTGTATACCCTTCTGCAAACTGTAATTCTATTACAGTCATCCGGCCTGTAAGACAAACATTCAGTGATGGTAAAAATGTACAAGTCATTGATTTCAAATCCTTATGAAACAGACTGAAAATGAGGTTTTGTTGAGTCACCTTAAATTGATATAATAAAATTAGTGTGAGGCCAGCAGAAACACAGTGGAAAACCCATGAGAGCAATATACATCATATATCTTTCTATGATATAACAACATTACTGGTTTAATGACTATATTTACGTACTGGCACTGGAAGTATACTCTCCAATAAAACCTTTTGTCAGGAATCTCTCCAGAACAGCTGGGGAGAATATGAGAGGAAGAAAGAGGGAGTCACTATTGGAATTACAGTATGTGCAGGCTACTCACACAATCATTGTAGCTAGACATATTGTTCAGAGACTTCATTATGCTGCACACCTCTATGCAAAGACAAAATATATTTTGCATATTATGGATTTAATATATTGACATATTTTTAATAATACAGCACATCTGCATTGTATTGTGGACTATATCAAACAATGTATTGTAATATGTTTCAAGTGTTATGTTTTTCTATACATTTAACACCACCTGAGTATACAGGAAATATACAGTATGATGTTATTTGATTTCATTGTCATTGTATTTTGTTATATGTTTATGAAGAAACACTCTAGCATGTATTGCAAAATATATATGGAGTCTTTCCATATATTGAATGATGCTGAATATATTACATTATATTTTTCAATATACAGTATGTTAGTCTAAGTTCCATATGGGTTAGGCATGTTTGTCATTGTCTACCATGCATAATTTACAGACAAAACAGTGCAGTACATCAGGTCAGTCTTTACAGTAAAAACAGTGTCAGTGTCTGCCATGCTCGGCTGTTTTACCAGCACCCTCGCTCCGTAGCAGAGCCAACTTGATATCATTCATGACAGTATAAGTGTGAAATGAGCTATTAAAACTCTCCTTCCTCTTCTCACCCTTCTGTACACTACGTGCCACTCAGACGAGTTTTGGAAGAGCTGCTTCACCACCACATGCCCCCCTGTGAGAACATGCAGAGTCTCTGCCCCTTCTCAGCCAATGAGAGCCGTTTTCCAAGCAGGAAGGCAAAAAAGGTCGACCAACACAATACAGATGATACAGACAGGTTTTCAGACATACTGTTGGTATTGAGAACAATAAGCCACATCTTTGAAAAATGCAGACAACATTTTCCTCATAGTTTATTTATTATTCTGCAGGGATATGATACATGTTGTGCATTATACTTCAAATACTATAAATGTAATTGTGTTTTTGCGTTATTGTGTGCCATGAGGAAATTAAATTCAAAAGCATCTCTTATCCACTGTCACTACTACACTTAAGTGACTTTTTACAGTGTAAACAGTAGAAAATCTAAATTGAGTCTTGTTTCCTTGTATAAAAACATAATAAATCAATAAATAATATTACAGGATCAACCTTTCAAAACAAAGGTGTCACCAGGTCTATGTGTCCAGCACAACAAAATGATGTGAATGCTGAATTTAAAGGCTCCCCTTGGGGAGAAAAGTCACTTTAGAAAGGATAGTCAGGATGTTAGGATCCCTAGAAACTGGTGATACCACAGACATGTTGCAGCTGCAGAATCTAACCCACAGACTATAAAATGTAACATGTCAGTTGACCTCAGTGAAGCACAAAATTCAGCTCCCCCTTCTCTCCTCCCACTACAGCACACAGCTCTCATTTTTCCCTCAGTACTTTTCTGTCTGCCCTTTTCATCGTTTCACCAAAGGTCACACAAGTGTCTCATTATTATCATGTAATGTTTTACTTCAAGTATGCTGACTGAAAGGTCACAAACCTTATTCAAGAATAAAATAAAGCAAGATGCCCCCTGACCAAAACGGTGTACATATAACACCTTATTGCTGTATGTGTTCTTTAAAAAAAGAAACACAGACGAATAAAGAAAAGAAATTGAGCAGTGTAATATTAATAAAGACGTTATCCTTGTCCCTAAATAACCAGTGAGTATTTTTCAAGCACATTACAACATTGAACTGATGTCAAACTGCAACTTGGTCAGCATCTGTACTGAGAGGGTCCTGTTATTTCAGTTTAACAACAACAGCAAACATTTCAATACCCCATCAGGGATTTGTCTTAAAAGCTCTCCTTTCTCCAGAATATAATTGACCTATTAAGGTAGATCCCTCCTTCTATTGTGTGACTAAATCTAAAACAGATTCTGAGATTCAGAAATCCAGCAGAAAGGAATTTCGTGCCATTGAGAATACTTATGAACTATTCCCCTTACATTTGAGACACAATCACACTATTGTTTTACATCCAATTAAACATTTCCAACTCATTTTCAAAACCTTTTGTCCACAATATCTTGTGTTCTAATTTCATTTTTGCCCTGAATGAGGCCTTCCAGGAGGTGCTGCCACTCAAGCTGCTTGCTACCCCATCGAAGCTCTGCCAATCATGGCAGTTTGATGGATGGTTATGGTTTGGGTTGCAGTCATGGCTACAGTTTGATGGGAATACCTTTAAGGCCTTAACTTAGGGCTAAAAGAGCCCATAATCTCTTCTTCCCAACTCCTTCTCCAAAAGCTCTCTCACTGCTATGACATCAGGCTGTAAATAAAGTGCATTAAAACATCAAAGGGAGTGTAACACATACGTGATTCCCCAGTGACATCATTTTTAGTTCAGTATATGCTCATGGTCCAAAAAAATTGTGGTTGAAGTGTTTTTGGGAAGGACTTACTTTAACTCTTCACACAGTAACTTTAAAAGTTATACTAAAACCTCTGTCTCTATTATGTGATGTTAGAGTACATGATCTGTGAGAAGATTACCCTCACTGTTTTTTTTTTTAAATGTCACAAAAGTTAAGGAAGCCTTGAGGCTTTGTTGAAGCTCACTTTAGCTTGCGGTTTCAACAACACCTGTTTGTGGTAAACAAGTCAACTCACTGCCCCACACAAAATGTATTAACTGATCATGAAGCTGTAACGTACCCAGAACTTTGTACTGACTTATTTGTTTATGATGTTGACATAAAGCTGGCATTACTTCATTTTGAACTACAGTGTGGTTGATTCACCCAGCTTTATAGCTTATGTGCTCAGTATCCTCTTAAAATGGATCCTTGCATCTTCCTATACTGATCATTTTATCAGGAAAAGCTGCAGGGACATTAATTTGTTAATTATGTTACTATTCGCTATATTTACTACATTTTTACTTTACTTACCAGTATTTAAAAAGAGCTTGTACATGCTATTCATGCCCTGTATTGGACAGTTTGCTACAAAATCTGCACAAATCATCTTCTGCAGCTCCTTATAATAACATGTTCCAGTATGGCCTCCGTTGATTCACTCACCACTCAGGTTATATCATCCAACACAAACACACTGGATTTATTATCACTGTACCTTGGAGAGGGATTTTGGCTGGAGTATTTCAATCATCATCATCATCATCATCATCATCATCATTGAGTTTAATCAGAGAAGACACAATGAAATTAGAGTAGAAGATGGAACTCCTGGAACTTCTTAGGGAGCCAAAAACTATGTTTTATTCACTGTCCCACCACCCTGTCCGTAGCCTCTGAAACGATCGGAAATTACATCCTAATCTAAAGATCTTAATACATCTTATAGTGTTGAAATGCATTTAGCAGAAATGCTCTGCAGGAAATAATATCTGAACTACCAGAGATGCACCACTTCCCAAAGTAAATAAAGGTGAGATAAAAAGTTAAGAAATCTGTTTGAATTTTATTTCAAGTGAATTATATGTTTGCAACTATTGCTTTTAGGGAAGAAGCTGAAAAAAATCACAGTACCCTTCTGCCAAAAGTCAAGTATGTCCAACTACAAATGGTTGCAAAACATTGTTAGATACAAGAATTCTCAGATCTTCCACTGCCTTTCTTTTAGAAGTACCTGAAGTGTCCCACAAGAAATTTGGTGAGGCTGCTTTCTGTTTTTATGGCCCTAAACTGTGGAACACCTTCCCCCTGGATCTTAGAACAGCAAACTCCATTAAAATAAAATCTTTTTAACTTGGCTTTTACAGTAATTTGGGTCGACTTCGCTGTTTTTTTTTTTAACCAGTTTTATTAAACTGTTTCTGTTTGCTTTGTTTTTTCTATTGCCGTTGCTGCTTATTATGAAGATTTTTTACCTATTGTTATTGGGGGGTTTTTTATTATTATTTTTAATCTGATTTTGTTTTGTTAAGTACTTTGGGCTGCATCTTTGCATGAAATGTGCTATACAAATAAAGTTATCATTATTATTATTATTATATTGAGTGCTGGTTGCATATAGTCAATAAACATGTACAGTACACTGTTGTGCTGTAAATTATGATATATGATGTAAATGACAAAACACAGTTTGTCCGTATAATAACATATATATATAAATAATATATATATATATATATATATATATATATATATATATATATATATATATATATATAATATATAATGGCATTAATATATATATAAATAATGGCAGATGGAAAATAATAAGAAAATATATTTTCTCTTGAATGCATTTTATTGATAGTAACATGTGCACATTTATCATCGACTGTTACAGTAAAAAAAATGAATGAAAAGAAACAGACTGTTCTCCTGAAACAGTGACAGTAACTATATTTTATCATACAGTAGGAAATATTATTACATCTATTGATTTCAAAGGAAGTAACATTACATATACTGTATACTCACTCTTGACAATGATCAAGGAGTGCACAGAAAATAATTTGTGCAGTAATTATTCTAAATGTCAAGTAAAATCTATCTTAAGCTGCAGGAAGCAAGTAAAGAATGTTTAAAAACAAGAAATGCTCTACAACAGCAGGTATTATAAAATGACATATTCCCTCTCCACAGCGCGGCTCTATAAATAGCAAGGGCGTTTTTATAATCATTAATACTGAATGATATCACTACCTTACACACTTGTTAAGCCCGAGATATTTGGAAAACAGAAGAGTACAATATTTTGCAGAAACACTGGTGGAACAAAAAGGCTACATAATGTACACACAAACTTAATTCATGGTTAAATGCAAAATTTAAATTTTCTGGATTCGTTTGATCTGGATATTAAATCCTCTAACAAACATGAAAATACATGTTTACTCCTGTTGAGCTCTAACACTGTTTATAGTGCCCTCACATTCTGTATCACTCTGGTCAAAAAGTCAAAGTCAGTAAGATTCACTGCTGCTTTTCAAAAACAAAGCTACCGAGACACAATTATATCAATAATCAAACATATGACAATTGCCTGCAATCATTTAGTAATTAAAATGACAAATATAGTAAAATAAAGTTCTATACAGTTAAACATGTACACATATGTTTACGAATATGGTAAATACAGTATTTTCCAATATCAAAGTTTCAAAGTGCTGTGTATAATCAGAGCTATGTTCACCTAAAAAATCCACTTAATAAAGATGCAAAGTGAGATTAATAAACATCCAACTACAGCATCCTCTTTGTACAATATAGCATATAACATCAGGTAAGTGATTTTAGGAGGTCTGAATGTAAATACAGTAAGTAAATTCAGGAGCAAATCATCAATGGCCAAAACATGATATGATATGACACAGTAACAATTACAGCATCACCTCCTCACCATCTACTATTACAACTGTTCGATTCATCTTTTTTCTCCAAAGAGATATGGTTCCAAATGTGTAGCATATAGTATGTAACTGAAACCTTTTTTTTTTAAATCAGTTTTTACACTGCAGGGATAATAATTGCTCCTGCATTTCAAATATATGAATTATTGTTTCAATATGTTCAGCTGCCATCGGATGGCAGCACTGTGATATTATTGCAAACCACAAATTAGGGCTACTCTCAGATTACAGAATGGAAACACTTACAGTCCCACAGGCTGCTAAATAAAATCGGTATTATGACACACAAATACAGCATATTTTTGTACATTGTTGCACTCCATTCACCTCTGCTTAGAAGTAATGTCTCCTTGACTTGAGAGAGTGTCTCCTCTTCCTCTTCCTGTGGCACTGTTCCCTCCTCTCTGCCCAGGGGAAACCACTCTCAGCGGTCCTGTAGGCCTCATCATACTCATCGCTGTCAGAGTCCGCCTCAGCCGCGGGGAAGACTCTGTCTGGGAAAACTTCTTTCAGCTTGGAGGTGAAGAACGTCTCGAGGCTGCTGCCAGCTTGGGCCACCTCAGAGTCAGGCTGTGGTCAGACAGAGAAAGAGCTATTACACTCAGATCAGTGCTAGTGAAGTACTGACTGATGATGATTATACTTAGAATTTAAACTAGGATTAATTGTGATTATGAGACAAATTGAACATTGACTACACACATACAGGATATACATTTTTAACTTACATAATTGAACTTTGCACAGTTGCGGAACATGAGATAGACATCAGCAACAAACTGGTCTGCTGAGTTATAATGTCGGGTATTCCTCTTGTTAAGTTTGGCCCTAATCACAGACAGGTCCATGGGCCTCTTAATGATCTGGTAGTAATGACGAGCCTGTATGAAAAAGCAGTGACATTTAAGACCATTTTGATAACCCCATAACTCTTTCTGCATTCAAAATGCACCAAATAAATGTTCCATAGATTATATTATGTATCACTGTGACAAACAGGGCAACACATATTTGTGTACTTGGTGGAACAACAGAATTTAATTTAAATCAGGCAATTCTAGTTCCTACTGAGGATAAAATATGCTCACACAAAGAGTCAGCACTGACTCAAGAGGAGGTAACCTAAGGAATCAATATTAAAGGTACCCTGTGGAGTTTTCGACCACAAACAGCACTACCATGCATTGTTTGTATGAGTGGGTCCCCTTTGTTTGTATCTCATGCACGCCCACAAGGATTCACACGCATGTGTGTAAGCACACAGTGATGCTACACACGTTTTGGCCAAGAGTTTAAAGCTGTTCCACTGATTGACAGTTTGTGGTGGTAACGCACCAAGAAACGCTGCAGTGTACCAGAGAAGGCAGAGAAGAAGAAAAAGACTGCTAGCTAGCCAAATTAACAATGCATACTTTAAAATATTTTAAACATCATCTTTGCAAATGTTTAATGAGGAAGTAAATGCATTCAACACATTTGTCAGGCCTCAAGGATACATTTATTGTGTGTATAACTCCACAGGGTACCTTTAAACACCCCAAACCCTGACAAATATAGCAGCAATCACAGTGTATTTATGTGTGCCGAAACATGAGGAAAACCCTTCATAATGCTACTGTGTTCCAGTAAGTATAATGAAAAATAAATGAGATTGTGAAAATGAGTTGGCCTTTACTGTAACTGGGAAAAGATGAGATGATCACTCACAAGTGGACTGACGGGCTCGTGGAAGGGAGCACTCAGGATGTTACTGAGGATCAGAAGAGTCAGCCGCTCACATTTCTACAAACAGTCGACCAAACATGAAAGACAATTGTTATAAATGCAGGAAAAGGAACACAGTCACAGAAAACACTCAAACCAGCATCATTATTATTAATGCAGCTAATGAAATGACCTACTCTCTGGTCACATGCAGGCAGTCCGTGTGCAGATGTGTGTTCTCCAGATGTTCTCTCATTCTCACAGTCATACACAACCTCTGGCTGCTCAACATCTCTGCACAGGCTGCACACCCAGTCACCTCTGAACAGGATAAGAAGCAGCAGGTTAACAACAAAAGCTGCAGATAAACAGTTTGATATGAGGTGAGAGGTTAATGTTGAATGTATTGTATACATTTCAGGTTACAGTATAAGAAGCTTACGAGGGGAAGCTTAGTAGAGACGGGATATGGCAAGACAGATGAAAGACTTTTGGACAGCGGTCACAGCACAGCAAGTCCCCTCCAATCAGACACACAGCACAGAAGTCCTCACTCTCAACCTCTGCATTGTCCTCGTCAGACTGGACTTCCTCTCTGCCTCTCTGAGCGACAGGGTTTGCAATCAGAAGCGGCCTCTGACCAGGACCGATGTGGGACTCCTCTTCCAGGTCAGAGCGAAGCGGTTGCGGGTCGTCTGTTGTCAGTTCAGGTTCAGATTCGACGTCAAGCTCAGACTCCATAGAGCCCTGAGAGTCTGGAGGCTGATCGGATACAACATCAGAATCGGTCTGTGCCTGAAAACTGGGATCATAGTCAGGCTGGACATCTGACTCTGTTTCAGCATCGCCTGATTCTGCATCAGCGTCCAGCCCTTGGCCGTCCTCTGATCCTGCTCCTGCATCTGATTCTGGGTCTGCCTCATATTCAAGACTTGGCTCTGAATCCCCTGCAATATCAGTTTCACCACAGTGCCCCATCTCTCCTGCAGCCACTGATTTCGCCACAGCCAGACATTCGAGCTCAGCCTCAGATGAAGACTCTGCAATTGGGTCAGAATCTGGTGATGCATCTGAGTCTAGCTGTGGATCTGGATCAGCCCAAGAAACAACTGCGTCTTCTGAGACTGATCTGGGATCAGAGTCAGAGTCCAGATCCAGTGCAGAGTACCTCTGTGGCACATATTTAGGGTCTGTGGGCGGCTGCGTGGACGCTTCACCAGAGCTAACTGTCCCTCGGCTGTCAAACTCTTGAGTGGTCGAGTGTGTGGTAGACTGATTACTGTTCGGACGCTCTGTGTATGGTGGCGCAGGGAGTGAGTGGGTGGTCCTCGTGGTCTCCGAGCCTCCAGCAATCCCCTATGTTTACAACACAGAAGAGAAGAGAAGATGTCTTACAAGCTTTTATCATATTTTATTAAATATATTTTCCATATTGGCTGCTGAATTAAGCATATTTTTCACAGCATTTTAACTAGAATCTCTTGTGATTTTTAAGATGAAATAATAATTAGTAGCTATCATTCCAACACCACATCAAACAAATGACATACTGTAGATCATGTATATGGTAGGAAACCCTAAAATACACTTTTTTTTTAACATGGTCTAATCTGCCTTCCTACACCCAACAGTGTTGTTACAATACCTTACTTAAGCCAAAGTTCTCAAATGTTAAATGCTGTCTGAACACAAGCAGCCATACAAGAACTCTGTCTGAAAACTGTAAAACTTGCAAAATTTTCAGTAATTAAGTGTGTAACCAAGAACTTGAATCAATTAAATGTATTTATATAGTGCCAATTCATTCAACATGATAAGGTGATATAATAATATGATGTCATATCACTCAAACGCACATTTTGGCATGAGTGAAAATATGTTGTTGTTTTTTTGTTTTTATTAAAAAATGCACTTGTTTACTTCAATAATTGTATCCAGTAATGTTTCTACTGCTGTGAAATATATAGGGTGTTAGACAGTAATAAGTAATAATCAGCCATTTCTTATTATATCATAATTATTATTATTTGTCATATAAAAACAAAGACTATGACCATCAAAAAAAGCTGTTATAAATAAAAAAGAAATGAATGAAATGAAATGAAAATGTTCTGTGATCTGACTGCTCTGATGTTTTTACAGGATCACCTTTCCTCTACTGAATGCAAAGAAATGAGACATACTTCAGAGGATGCATCGTGCCAGGGTCTCTGCTGCGGGAGAGTCTGGCTGTTCTCCATGCCGCTGGCAGGTAAAGGGTCACTCTGCCGTCGTCCGTGTGCAGGGAGTTGAGACACAAGTATTTTGAGACGCTCTAAGCAAACCACGGGAACCCTGGGCCTTCCTGAGTCCTTCTGAACATCTCTGTCACTTTAGAGGAAAGTAGAGAATGAATGATAAAAACTATACATTATTTTCATGATTTGTTCATGGACAGATGTTTGACTCGACAGATGTTACACACCTGCTGTGGCCAGTTCTTGACACCCTGCATTTCTCCTTGGCCTCATAATCAATCTCTTCATTTACATAAGTAAAAGAATGATCTAACAAAGAGAAAGATGGTGAGCATGTATTCACAAGCTGTATTTTGTTTATTTGGGGATATAAGAAATAATCACGATTAAGTAGTATTTTCCAGCACCTGGCTCTATCTTATAGGACAGTAGAGGAGACCGGTGGCCTCTGGAGGGGACCGCATCAGACAAAGTTTCTTTGACAGTACAAAGCACCCCATCTGAAGCTCTCCTCTGTCTGGGATCCATACTGGCATACTGTGAACAAAACAAACATTATGTAAAACTGTATTATTGTATTGTATTACTGTATTACTGTATTCAAAGGCGCAATCTTCTACGACAGAGTAGAAACAGCCTTATTAGTAACTTGACCATGATGCTTTTATTTGTTCAAACAATGACTTGCAAAAGATTTATAGATTCAAAGTTCTTTTTTTAAAAGAGTACATTGTCAGACTTACGATGGAGAGTTTTTTTCAAAAAATCCACACATTCTTCTTCCTTTTCAAAACCTGGCGCCTACATTACTCACAATGCAACTCAACCGGTAACAATTCAGTTGGAGATTCAGGTGTGTTATGCTAATAGCGGCTAATGTAGCCTTGAGCCGCTAACCTCAAGCAGAGGGTGTAGCGGGCTACACAGGTCTGGTAAGCTCACTTCTTTCTAACTTCACACCCCCAGGTTTTTTTCATTTTCAATCTTGTAGTCTTCAGCCCCAAACCGACGCTGACTCAAGTGATGTCACTTGAGACAATTTATCAGACTTCAAGCAGCTTTGCTCAGGAGCCACAAAAGCTTTATACAACTTATTTTCACATATGCAGTAGCACTCCCCAAGAACTGTAAACAGATTTTGATGTGTAAAATCAGCACTGTTCCCCTTTAACATGGATGAAAAGTCCATGACGACTGAGCAACTCCATCTGCTGATTAAGATCATGTGATATTTTGGAAAGCTAAATGCAGCTACTAATGGATCTTGTGGTGAGAGCACAAGAACAAGCACTCCGAAGACGTGTCTTTGGGCTCTGGGAAGCTCTGATGGATATCGTTTCACTATTTTCAGACATTTCATAGACCAAACAATTAATCAAATAATCAAGAAAATAATCTGCAGATTAATCAACAATGAAAATGATACAAATAATAGTTGGAGCTCTAAAACAGAGTAATGTATTCATTTCAGTGGAACTGTTTATGACAGGAGAAAACTGTTCTTTTGTTACTATTCCTTTGCAATGCCAAAGCTCACATGTGGAAAGGGCGAACCACAACGGTGATCACCTCTATTCTGTCTGACAACTGAGCTTCACTTCCTCCCCATGTGTGATTATATTGTGATGCAGGGTTACCTTATTTGCAGCTCCTGTCTCTAGGCCGTGAGTGCATCCTGTGGGCCTTTCAGTGTAAGGGCTGGTGGATGGGGCTGCCAGTTCTGCCGGTATGCTCTGGGAGCGTCTTTTCCTCCTCATGCACATTGAACTAGGGCTGAGCCTGCTGCTCTGCACATCAGATACACACTCGAGGGCTGTCACAGACACCTCCAGGGATGTGGATCTCTGTCAGAAACACAAACATACAAAACTAAGCAGAGTCTCAAACTGCATCACATGCACAGACGCCCGTGTTCACGCCATTAACAACAGCAAGGAGAGAAAAGGAGCGGGATGTGTGCAGTGGAAACAACCTTCAGTGTCACCCAAGCACACACGCACAGGCACACACTAAATGAATAAAAACATCATTCAGAGCCTATTCTGAGACTAATTCAAAACAACTCAATCCTTACAAACATGGGGCCCACACAGCTGCATATATTACTGTTATCATACAGGCAATGAGAGGTTTGGTTACAGCACCAATTATCATATGTAAATTCACTGTCAGGGGTGCAGTGTGGCCCTTTGATTAAACCAGAACAGCAAATCACTTTCTACCACTCTCTCCTATATTACAATTTATCTAATGCAAGTGTCCTGAAAAGCTCCTTTAAACACCTCAGCTGTGTCCTCAACTAATGTGTGCAGGAGGGCTGACAAATCATTTAACGCCACACATCCCTCTTTCCTCTTTCTTTCTTTTTCTAGAGCACCATCACATGTATTCAGGCCAGGCTGCCACAGAGCACGTGCTCCTAAGTATCATGCGATTAAAACACTTACCTGATCCATGCCCCTTGGGAGAGGTATGCAGGATTCAGACTGTGGAGGAAAATAGACTATAATCCTTCTCTCTGGAACGAGGTGGGGGGTGTAAGAAATTATCTCAGAGTGCAAACCAGAACTGAAATCAAACTGGCAGCTCCCTCTATTCCCTTAGTGACTCATTAATGACAGGTTAAGTGCATAAACGACTGCGCCCAAGTGGTTTTATGTCGTTTTCAGACGCCGTGACTTGAAAATGCAAATATAATGCATCTTTGTGTTTGTACTGTACCCTGCGTGCACGCTGAGAGTTTTTAGAGAGGTGATTATGTGGCTGCTCAAACCTCTGGCATCAAGTGTGATTATGATGAACAGTGCTCTCCTGGTTTTGGGATGCTTGCTATGAACAGCTCAGCTTTAATTGTCAGAGCAGCTCTTTGTTTTCCTGTCATCCTTTCTTCATAAAAGCAGGAGCACTTTTCTGTTGCACCATCTGTTTTCAGGCTAGCTGTCAACTGTGGGAAGTGATCATTCTGGCATTAATATAAAGTGCTGCTTTGGTTTCAGTCGTTTACAGATATTAATTAAAACTGAGTACTGCCTCAAATGCAACACTCCCTTAAACTTAAACATTTCTGAAATATACAATAACCACTTACCATATGTAAAACATTTTCCTACTGGCTTTTGATTTGACTTAAATGTCACTACATGATACCATTTTTGAATTAGGCTTTTCTTACCTTTCTCTTTTGTTCTTTGTGTTTGTCTAAGTGAATGGACACCTGTGTTTTATAGGAAATAGGGCTGACTATGACTAATACATTGTGGTTTTTGAGAGGAGTATAAACAATCTTGTGTGGTTTACCATGTCATGAGTTGTGAGTGTGGTTAAAATTATTTTAATGCCATAGAAACTTTGCAAAACCATGTGTGAAATGAAAAGCCAGAAGCTGAGGTGCACAAAATCCCACCACACGCATTTCTTGGTCCTCACAGTAGCTGCTGATGCTGATCAGAAACTAATATGTTGAATTTTCAAACAATGTTGACAACTATGTCGCTTTACTACAACTATCACTTTATGAAATATATTCCAACCACAATTTGGTAGTATTGCCAACCAATATTGGCTTATCACAAATCTATTGCTATTACTGTCAATGTTGGCAGACATGCAGACATGCAAAGTTATCCCTTATTTTCAAGACAAGACAAATGTGATTTTGTATGTAATATTTAATACATCCTTCAGTTTCCCTGCGTCGAGTGTAATGTGTGAAACTTTAAGATAGATTTGCTCATAGAGTTTATCATAAACAGGCTATAAATTAGGCTGAACTTGGGCATAAGTACACCTCAATTGATGCTTAAATTTAGTTAATCCCTTGTAGCAGAAGCTTATGTGAAATTAGTATTAACTCCCCAGTTATTACATCTAATTGCTAATGCATAAAGCTGATGCTTAATTGCTAATGTTTATTTTTCTGTCATTTGTGCATGTGTAAAAGTTAATTTATGGTCAAGTGAGCCTAATGTATTTTGTATCGTGTGATACAACTGAAAACTCCTGAACAACTACTGAATGGATCTTGTGGTGATATTAACTGTATACTGCTGTTTCCAAGGTCAAGGATGAACCTTGAATATATTTTTGTTGCATTTGTATTTCTAGTTTTGTATTTCCCAGCGAAGTTTACTGAAAATTGAAAGTTTCAGTGCATATGTTTGCCAAAACTATCAAATTAGAGGGATCCTTGCTTTTTTAATGCTCTCACCCTGCCATTTCTGTGGTCTCTGAGCGTCAGTGCAGGTCTGTTTCTCTGCTGCCCTTTTCTCAGCTCTGCTGCAGGAGGAACACGGAGCTGCTGCTGCTGCTGTTGGACCTGACTCTGTTCCCTCCTGTTCTGCTGCAGCTCCTCATCCAGCAGCTCTCTGCTTTCAACCCTAGCTGTTTGTCCACGGACCACCTCCGCTCTGCACCTCTCCTCCCAGTTCTCTTCAGTCATCACGTCTCTGTCCACAGCTATGCAGCTGAGATCCTGCTGCAGAGCTGTGCTGGTCGTCAGCTTCCCCTGACACTGGCCTGGCCTGCTACGGTCTGCACTTGGCTGAGCCTGGCTGTCAGGAAGAGCTTCTCTCTGGTGTTGGTGATAGAGATAAGATTTCCCCTGAGATTGGGGCTGAGGAGCAGTAGCTTGTGGCTGGGATGTAGATCCTCGACTGCAGTTGAGCTGGATGGGTCCCATGATTGGGACAGGTGATAAAGAGGGAGGACACTGCGATGAGCTGTCTGGATCCCAGCACCTCTGGAGCTGCTGGATCGGGTGCAAGGAGGCAGCGATAAGGGCAGGCTGAACACAGCTGGAGTTATAAAGTGTGGCTTCCAGCTGACTTTTTTCCAGACTGGACAGATCTGGCTGAGAGGGAATGCCATGCAGGCAACACATCTGGGCCTCACAGCAGGCCTGGTACCCACAGCCCGGCTCTCGTCCTCTGTGACACACAGACGGCAGAGCCAAGCAGGTGATGGGCTGCGGCCTGAGAATACTAGAGCAGGCCAAGCCCTGAGGATAAATGCAGTTCCCCCCTTCAACAGTCAGCTGGCCTGCAGAGCAACAGAGTCACATTAATAGCTCTGTTCAAAAATGATGTCATATGTTATGCAAATAATATTATTATTACAAATCTCGAAGTACATTAAAACATAAAATGATTTATTTAAACTATGTAGTAGAAAGTCCTTTTGAATGATAATGTATCTACTTTTGCAAAAGAAAAAATATTGATAGTAGTATATTGGAAACAAATTCACTAACATTAACAATTATGCTTATAGGCCATTTCAAAACGCTTTAGCAAATTCACTGACTCCTGTGATGGAAATAATTCTATTTTTATTCTAATGGATTAACATTTTTATTGTGGGTTTATTTCCAGTTTCAACCTCATTTTGAATAGTGATAATTTAACTTGTAATACTGTAATATAACCACCTTTCTGCAATAACATTAATTTTACCTAAAGAGGAAACCTGCTTCGTCCAGTAACTAGCGTCCCAGTTGAATTTGATCTTGACAGGACTCCAAGTGTCTGAGTGGAGCAACGGCTCAAGCAGTTGTTGCATCTGGAGTGAAATCTGAAAGAAGAATATATATATTCTGTATACGAATGGAGCATTTTGCAAACCCTGTTGTCATCACTGATTGCCAAAGTAAAATCACAAAAAGACAGTACCAGACAAGATAATGCTGAAAGGACAATCTATTAGGATTTCCTTTTAAATTCAAGCTGCTGGAAATCAAATGCCAATAACACAAATATCCCACACTGTGCTTCAGAGTACTAAAGCACATTACATCCTACACTAAAAAAGATCCCATTAAGATGTAAAGTACTAAACTATACCAACCTGAAGGACCTTAACTGCATAAGACCGGGACAGATGAAACACAGAAAAATGTCTTGGCAAAAGCAATCTGGGTACATAATATATACATGTTTTTTATCACATTGGTGAGTATAACTTTAGGTTAAAAGAGTATGCAACTGTTAGTAGTATTAGTATTACACTTCCATAAAGTTACAGATATCAAAAGAGATTTACAAAATAATGGTAAAAATTGAGGCCAAGATATCCTGACTTTTGTGTCCCTTTTATGAGGTCAAGCTCCAAAATCACGGGATCCTACACGTCCAATCATACAACTTGTCTTTTGTTAAACCCTCCCTGCCTGGTAAATGCCTGCAACTTTCAAATTCCACGCTCCCAGCTCATAACACAGGCTTTCTGTTTAAAATTTGTAGTTTCAAAGGCCAAACTGAAATACCCCTGTGATGCACCTTTAATAATTTTCTCAGGCTTACTGTAAAAAAAGCTCCTCCAGAAACACAGAGGACGTTGTACGACTATTTTCACAAGCTGAGTAGTACTTCCTGTGGCTATTGGTCGCGTTCCCCTTTTAAATATAAAGAGGAAGGTTTAAAATTAAAGAGGGATCGAACTTGTTGTTCTGCTTCCTCATATAAATTAGAACTTCCTCCTCATAGGACTGTGTGTGTGTTTCAATAAGACAGTGGACATCTGTTGACCGTCCTGTCAGCGTACCAGAGCCCTGCTGAAGAGCACCGGGCCTCTGCAGTGGTGGGTCGTAGCCCAGGTGATGAACTTCTGAACATGGTCCAGCTGGCCACATATCTCTATTGCCCCCTGCAGCTGGTCCTCCAGACGCTGCTGGAAGTCCTCTGAGATTTTCTGTAAAGAAACCCATAAAAATGCATCCAGTTATGTGTAATTACTGGTACGCAGAGAGTCATGGCTGGACTGTGGGCTAAATCAATGGCTCTTTTTTTGCCATTAGTTCCTGAGATGTTGGCTTAAGCAGCTTTGACAGATTATTATGGGTTCTCATTTGCTTGCTTTCAGGACTGATTACATCATGACGGTTACTGATTCTTTGCATGTAGATTCGCGGCTGGCTGAACGATAAGAAGGAAAGAAAAAGAGAGAACGTAATTACCTCCAGTTGCTCTATTAATAGGTTGGCTCGTTTGTTAAGCTCGTTCATCATAATCATCTTTGCCATTTTAATCTGGTTCTCTGCCTTCCTGTGTGCAATCTTTACTCCATGAAGCCTATGAAGACAAAAAAAATAAATGTCTCAGAAAAATTCCCAAATGCAGAAGAAGACAGAAGCATTTCAGACATTAATTTATGCATTAGCTTGCTATATTTCACGTTGTTAAATTATTGACCATTTGTGGCAAAAGTTGCTCAGACTTTGGACTATGATTCTGTGTGACTCTAAACCAACCTGTCCTCTATCTGTTTAGCATTGTTCTCCACTGCAGACCTCCTCTCTTCCACCTGCACCATCAGGCTCTCAAACAGCCACTGCTGATCCTGTAGGGCCTTCCTGATCTGCACCACTCTGAACACATGAGAGATCACAGCAACGACAGAAAGTTCACTAATTTATTCTTCGGGCACGAAGAACACCAGAATGAAATTTGTTTCCCCTGGGGACAAGACATTATGCAGGTGACCTTAGAGGCAGCTACTGTACTGAAACATCACAGAAAACAAAAGCGTATGAATACTTAATAAGTATTAGGCGGGCCAAGGATAGTGTATGCAGATAAACATGATAAAAGTGACAAGGCAGTTAAAGAGAGTTGTTGCTCAGAGGAAGTTTTTAACCTGCAGTTAGCCCTTCTCTGCAGTGTCCTTGTGCTGTGTATCTGAGGACTGACCTGTGGTTTTTGTGGGAGGACATGTGACAGCTGCTACAGCACAGAAGGTCACATGACTCACAAAACAGCTCCAAGGGCTCCTGTCTGTGAGAGTGGCACATGAGGAGGGAACAAGGATACGACCCCGGGCCTAAAAGACAGACGGAGGGAGGAGGGAGGAGGGAGAGAGCATGGAGCATTAGCAACAGTCAGTTCACAACAAGCAAGCAATTCACACCCATAGCTAGAGGAGGGCCATCAGTGTGTACACAGTATGTGGAGAGAACAAACACTAACTAACAGGGAGTTTTAATAACTTAAAAGTTATTAAATGATGATGAGGCAAGCAACTACTTTAAGTTTATTAGAGGAATTAAATTAAATTTGATTAAAGTTAGAATTTGTTTGTTTGGATATCAATTTGTATTTCAGTTCTCTTGTAGATGCTTGAAAGGCATGCAGCATCTCACACTGGCCTAAGTGTCTTATTGATGAGTCATTCATATTTATCACTTTTCTGATCTAATTGCACTTCAGAACTTGCAATGTTTTAAAATTGTGTGCTTTTTGGAGTAATTAGAATAGGAAAAATGAAGTAAAATATCATATAAGTGTCCACTAAGGAGCGATGACTTAAAGTGAGCTACAACAAACTAATATATGACTACAAAAGTAAAAGTCACATAACTGGAGCCTAAAGTGTTGGTTCTGTAAAATGGGTCTAATTATGAGAGCAAAGTTTAATTGTGTTTTCTTCTGCTGACTGGTGGTTTGAATGTAAAAACGGCAGGTTGCGCTTTTAGGGGCACATAACCTACTGAAAAACAACAACTTTACACTTTTACTTTCCATTTTTGTACGAATTGAAAAAACACAATATAATATGTTCATTTGTGCGCTTTAGAGGTGCTGGTTTTGTTACCTTTGGATAGGCTTTATGCTATGCTAAGCTAACTGGCTGCTGGCCTTCACCATCCAGATGTGAGAGTGGTGTCAATTTTCTTATCTAACACTCAGCTAGAAAGGGAATAGCGTATTTTCCAGTATGTGGAACTATTCATTTTAACATTTGGGTATAAAGTTTTCCAGGATTTATTGTCGGTCTGCCCGACTGTTTTGAAGTTGAGGAGACACTATATTTTTAAGGTTTCAGTTGTATATTCTGTACCTGGATTATTTTTGTGGTCATTTTCAAAAAGAGAAATGCCCGAAAGACCAAAAGTCATTACACTTACATATGTTTATATTCATGTAACTTTTCATAGTATAACCAGTCTTTGATACTTTTATATGGTGCTACAAGTGGAGCAGTGGGTGGATAAAAGTAAACTGCGATGAGTTATATGGGCATGCAATATTAGAACTGGCCTACCTCTGCACTTTGAAACTAAAATAAAAAGATTGTGGGAAACAGGTTGCAAGTTGAGGTTGCAATGAGACTGTGCTCAAGTGTGTTAAAAGACAAAGATGTAAGTGAACAATAATTCAGTGCTGCCCAATCGGCCTTTGATGCACCAGCAGCTATGCACACATTCTCAAAAATATTTCTCACACATTTTTAAATAGGTCACAATAGAAACTGTTGGCCCACAGAATGTCTATCTAACAATAGCTGTATAAGGCTAATGAACGCAGCCCTACTGCTCTCTGCTGGCCGGCTCACCTTAACCAACCCCCCTCCTGCCTGCAAATCATCACACATCTCTGTGGTAGAGAGCTGAGCATCACCCCCTGTGCATCAACCCGATCTGACTGACCACATCCTGCCTGTCAGCGCAGTCACACGTCTTTTCTCACAAGTACACAAACCAAACAGTAATACTCCCACATCACATCAATAAAGGTGTTAAGGGGGAACTCATTATGATTTGACAACTTGTGCGATGCAGACCTGCAAGAGCAGCTGGCAACAAAGCTGCCAGGCATATTTGAGGGTCTTTAAATAGTAACACACTAATATTAGCGAAAATGAAATCATCCGAGCACTTTAGAATCTGGGCCACGTGTAAAAGAGAGGAGAGAATAAAACACAGGGATCTCCAGGAACTATTATCAACCATCGCCACTGTCATGCATTATTCATAGCAATGGTTCCTACTGAGACATAATTAACAAACAAACAGAGCACCAGAAAACAAAGAAGCCAAAACAGGCTTTCAGGTGACAGAGAGAGAGGCAGACTGTGTTGCCCCACTAATAATCTGTCAAACTGGCCTGGAAAATGGAGGTAACAAATCTTGAAATATGTAAATATCTTGCCTTGTCCAGTCGGAGGCAGGGAGCTGGAGCCTCTCTGGTGCAGGTCAGGACACTGGGTGGCACTGGGCCTCTGTTGGTGCAAGTCTATGTACTGGGAACTGTTAGGGGCTCTCTGATGCTGATGCACATCTGTGCACTGGTAACACAACCACTTGTTGCAGAGTGTACACAGGCTCTGTGCAAGTGTCGGCTCTGAACACTCTGAGCAGCTCTGAAAGACACACATGTGTTTAAAATATACAGTGAGCACACACTCTCTCTCTCACACACACACACACAGCCATGTGATTAAAAGTCGAAGTGGCATATGTCAGAAACATTTGTGTTGCCGTTTTACTTTGGGCTTAATCACACTTCCAAGAGTTGTTATTTGTGCTCATGCTCGCAAATGCCTCAGAGACTTTCAGAAGAATATGAGTGAAACTAACCTGTGCTAGAGCATCATTTGTGGCGAAATCATTTAAACACTGACTTAATGTTCCAACCATCACCATTTAAACATTATGATGTATGTAAACGTTAAAAAGGAAAGGCAATCTGTTAAAAGAATAATTTGGGCAATTTTATTATCGATAAACATTATAAAACTCCTCTAAGTCCCTTGTGTTTACATCTGATTTTGTTTCAGATAAAAGCAAATAAAAGAGCATGAAAGCTGTCAACAGAAATCTAGTAAGATGATGCTCAGCTATTTTCACCTAAGCAATACTTTATTAATCCCTGTGGGGAAATTCATCCTGTGCAGTGGACCCATCCTACCAATTTAGGAGCAGTGAACAGCGCCTCGGGAACAAATCCAGTATTAAAATCCTATTCCTTGTCTAAGGGCAATGGCAGGGGTATTCCTAATATCAATCTCATACCTAATATCAAACATAGGAAGCATGCCAACTCTACACAGCAAGGCCCCAAATGCCCTAAAGGGGTTCAATCACAGGATCAACAATGCAAACTCAGAAACTGCTGCACAAAAAGAAACAACCTCTTATCTCTAGCTGTGTCGTAAAAGAAGAATGCTAAAAGAAAACAATGCTGAAACAAGCACCTTACCTTCTCCATTTCAGTGCTTTGAGAGTGGAGCTGTTGCCTGCTCAGCGGGAGGGAGAGGACAGGAGAGTGAGCAGCCTGACGCCTCAGTAGCAAGAAACACTGAGGCTTCAACCTAAGGCAGGAAGCAGCACGCACCAAGAGGTGGCCCCAGAGGAGACGGCTTACATGACAGCCTCACTGTGCTCTCTCCTCCCCCAGTTCATCCATGTGTAGGACCCAAGCCTCACTGCAGCGGAGGAGAGGAGTGTCACATTCAAATTCATCCCCTGCTCGCTGGTGCAGGCACCAAAAAAGAGAGAAAATCTAATCCTTTTTCTTAAATAAGCCTGTGCATAATAATTGGGAATTAGGGAGATAAGATAATTATTTTTTTGTAGGGCAAAATATCCCCGGAAGCCCTTTCCAAAATGGAGGAAGGAAGACCAAGTGACCTACAATGAGGAAGGAGGGAGAAATTGTACTGTAAGCAACTTTTAGTTCTTTGGAGCAGGCAGCGTGAGGCAGGATTAGGAGATGTTAGGCGCAGGTTGTGTCGGGCTGGGCTAGGATGGGACAGTTGTGGCCTCCTTCTCTTTGTCAGCACGAGGAGGGGACAGGTCCCAGTGGAGCTACACGCTAACGTAGCACACCGAAACCGGGTCAGGCTCTGATAAGCTCCAGATGGGACTAGGATACACTCGTGCAATTCCCTCCAACACTGTGAAATCAATTAAGATTTTAACTCAGCATGTCAGAGAAAATGAACAGCACACATTGTAGGAGGAAAGAAAATGAGCTAACTGTAGATGAAGAAGAAAATTCAGACACAGAAGGGATAATACTCAATATATCTTCAAAAGAAGCAGTTGCACGACAATATGAAAGTTGAAAAAGGGAACTGGGGAACAGCAATCGAAACTTAAAACAAACACTCGCCATCAAATATAGCCCAGCATCAAATCGCTGTCACAACTGGAGCTGTGAGCAAGTCTGCCTACCAACAACCCCTGCAGCCTGACCTACAAATCTGACAACTTTCTCATCCTTGGGTGCTTCAGTGGGGAGCTCAGAGCAATCCCATTCCCCATTGTGCGCTCAAAGACCCAATTTGAAACACAATTAGTCAGTCGTAGTACGCCCTGCCTCTCGCTCACTCAGCTCTATAGCATTTTCAAACTGTGCACTTGCTTTCACTGCACCTTCACAGCCTTTATCTTTCAAACTGAAACCTCCCGCAAGCTGCCCTGCCCTGCTAAGTGAAGCTGGCACTACGCATGCCATCTCAAGAGATGTCACCATAATAGAAACCTGCACAGTGATCTGTCCCTTGAAAGCATCCCCCAATGAAACATCTATTAACACTGAGGTGATAAGATCACAGGATTATCTTCCACCACTCTTAAGTTATTAAGCCATTTTACTATTTCTGTCCTCAAGCAACTTACTTAACAACTTATTCTCTCTTCTGCAAAGAAATCAATCAACAGGAGAGAAACATCTTCACCTGCCTTCTGTTCAGAAAATGCAAATAAATCCTTTAAAAAAACAACTGTATATCAACAAATAACAAAACTATTTAAATAATTTGAGAACACCCATTGTAGGAGTTCTCCTTGGTTAAAAAGTCAGCCTCAGTTGCTGCAACTTCACACAGAAAAAAGATTGTTAAGAGATATTTGAGTGTTTGAACTGCTTCAGCTGATGGGATCTCACCACGTGCCGCCTGTCAAATGGTTAAAGACGATTCAAAGCAGTTTTCCTTTCTGTTTGCTGTGACACCTCACTCTTATGTACACATAGCTCATTTTAAAACTTCCTTTAAAACAACCCTATTATTTACTTTAAAGGGCCATTAATACATTTTTGACACCTAGGGGGCAGAACAAGTACAAAAAAGCTGACATATTATCACTTTGTAAAGTTGTTATGGCTAACTCAGTAGTAAAACATTGCCTATTACACACACTACAGATATAATTGCTGTATGATGTTGGACAAGTGGCACACGGTGGGCTTATCAGAGCTTTTTTGCTGCTGTAAACGAGGTTATTAAGAGCAGTGAGACTCAATGTGTGAGCCGTAAATCCAAAACAATGAGCTAAAAGAGGCCAAAAATATCCATAAAGCTGTAGAGTTTATGTGATTAATGTAGCTTTAAGTTAACCATTGCATTTCATTTACAGTAGTGCATGCTAAACTGTAGGATCTAATATTTATCTAAACTTATCTATTTAAGTTTATCTAAAAAAATAAATAAATAGACAAATTGTGCAATAACACCTCAGTTTATTTTAAATCTTATCTGCAAAATCTAAAATATAATAATGAACAATATTCAGCAAAACAACATGGCGCAGTCCGAGGCTGTAGCTACTGTATAGCACTGAGGACACTGAGTGCATGTCTTCTATTGTGTCTGAGAATATCTGGGTTTTAAACGACCTCAAGAGGAGTTACATCCTCTAACAAATTATTAAATTATTATTTGATTCTGATGGGTTTTAGACTAAATATCTTTAAATTTGACTGTTTTAGGCAAAAAATACTTCTTTAAATAAAATTAAGGGCCTTAGTATTTCACCACAAGAAAAGGATTTGAAACAGCATTTATAGGGAGATAGACAGGATATATACAGGTACATTCAATTAAAATACAACTCAGGGACATTTACAAGCTTTTTTTAGTGGCTAATCAAAATTTCATCACTGGGTAGGGTTGCACTGGGATAATTTGGAGAAGCATTTTTTAAAATCCTTGTTATGGCCCTAGTGCAGCCATAATTTATGGGAAAATCTAAGTCAAGTCAAATTTGATTTATATAGCATAAAATCACAAACTGTGACTATCCTAAGACCCTTGGTTTAGATACGGAAAAACTCCCCCGAAACTTTAAATTTAATAGAATTTGCCCCCCATAATGCCTACTACATTTTACACTTTTTTCCCTCTTGTAGTGAAGGTAAAAGGGAGCTTTAACTTCACAATAAACATATAAACAACCTACTGAGGTTCATCATAAACTATCCAGTTTGTGATAGAGTAACACCATATCTGTGGCTTGGTATTTAGGGTACACTACAAACATCACTGTAAAACAATAAACCCCTGTTTGAATATTATATTCAAGTCATGGGGAAACTACCATTAAGTATGGATAGGCCACTATAGTTTTGTGTTTTTGTGTTTATTACTCACTGTACAAAGCTGTGGGAATTTGGGATTTCCAGTGATTTTCCTTATGGCATCTTGCACGTTTGGCTACCTGTTCCATCTGTTCATAAATATGTCAGTCTGACAGCTCTTTATTAACGCGTCTTCGCTTAATAACAACAAGCACGTCAGTCAAACTGCAGCGCGCCTGCCCCCGCATCCTCAGCCTGCCTCTGCATTAGCAGCCTCACCTCCAGCGCATCACTGAGCGTGATATTGTTTTTTAGAAAGTGCGCATGAGATTACGCCCCTATCATGGCATCATGGTGCAATCCACAAGACAACAGGAGGACAACAGGAGTCAGCACGCGGATAGTTTGGTGCACAGAGCATCTAGAAAGTGTGTCTGTGTACAAATTAATTCCGCTCGTTAAGTGCGCAGCTCAAGCAAAGGTAAACAGGTCAGGTAAACATCAGTGTGCGCGTGTGTGAGGATGCCAGAGTGCTGTTTTCAGTCCAGTGGAAACGAGACTATCTGCCGAGCAACTCAACTTCTGTCGATCATGTCATGTGTGCTTCAGTATGTGTCTGTCCAAAGCGCGAGAGTGGTTGTTTTTTTTTTTACCTTGACCCGTGCATCTCCGAGTGTCGGTCCCCCCCATCGGATGTCGCTCTTTAGACCGGACAAAATTTTGGAGATTCCAAGTCTCGCAGTTAATCGTGAGATCTTATACTCGTTGTCATGCAATACTTCTGACGTTTCTCAAAGCTATAGTGTGATGAAAGTGTAAAAGAATGGCATTATGGTAACATAACTGCTGCCCCGTGATGGAGGAAGTATTCAAATCCTTTATCTCAGTAAAAATAACACAATGTGAAAATTCTCCGTTTTAAGTAAAAACGTTCATTAGAAATTTTACCTGAGTAATCATGCACAAGCATTATCAGCACTTAAATCAGCAAAAGTAAAAAAAAAAAATCATGCTGCAGAATAATCCCTGTGTTATATTATTATATTTACATCATATTATTGGACTATTGCTGCTGCATTAACATTTAAGCAGCATTTAAATTTGCTTAATATACTGTTTGGTAGTTTAAAGTATTTCAATACTTAAAATTGTTTCATTGTAAGCAATCAAATCAGACAGGTATATCAACTACAGCTGACTGTTATCAAAGTCTTCATGTATGAATGATTCACACTTAAAAAGTAAAAAAAGTACAAAATAACTGAATATAAAATATACAACATGAAAATAAAGGGATTGTACCTTGAAATGTGACATGATGACTAACTGTATAATAAACGTTTCTACCCCGTAAGATAAGAAAAAGGATGTAATGTAGGTATTCAGCTTAATCCTAAACAGAGAATGCTGTTATTTCACATCAATTGTCACGCTTAATTGCTATAAAGGACACAAGCAGAGGAAAAGTAATATGGCGGCTGGAATCAACAGTGAGCTTCTCAGTTAGGAGTGCTAATAACAGCGTGGCAGTGACAGCCACCAGAGTGATGTGTACAGACGTAATAAGGTTACCAGCAGCATGTGGTAGCTGGTGCTAGACTAACTGTGCCTTTTGGGATCTTACCAGCGTCTCCTAATGCACAGCTTTGGGGGAAGCTGTCATTGAGATGTCAGATGTAAAAAGAGGTGATTTTTATATCATCTGGCAAATTGTGAATTACATATTTCTGTTTGTGAAATCTGTATGCTTTGGGCCTTGTCTTTGTGACAAGGACGACAAAACAACGTAATGAAGGGTGTGGAGTATGTCCGTATTGTTTGTATTGATAATTGGCCTCTTTGGTTGAAAAATAAGAACACATTTATGATGGCAGATGAGTCAATATCATAGATCTGAACTTTAACCAACATTCAACAACAAAAATATTGAACATGCATATTATTAGTGAACTCAATACTGTACACTCAGGCATTTGAAGCATTTTAACTACCATTTTTTAATAAAAGATTGCAAAAGACTCTATGAAGAGTTACAATCATTTTCTTCATTGTCTTGATGCATTTACAGTTTTCGAATAGGTTTTACACTCCTTAAACAGAGGACAACACTGTCGTGAAATAATGCAAAATGAAAACATATGAATTGTACATCTATGCCCATGTCAAGACACACACACACACACTCTGATAACACTCTTCACAAGCACACCTGGACATCAGTGGTTACTCTACGGCTCACTCGCTGTGTACCGTCCTGCTATCACTATCTCATAAGGTACTATAAACATACACTGAAGAGTATCACAGCCAGCTTACAGTGAAATAATATGTACATGTTTACATAAAAAAACAAAAGACAAAAGACAAAAAAAGTGAGAATCATCATAATGCAGAGACTTGAGACATCAGGTCTTCAATTTGTTGTATGACTGAAAACAGGAGGATGATCTCCCCTCAGTTCTTTTTGTGGAGAAACTTCATTTTACTTCCTGAAAACAGTTCAAACAAATCCATTAAAACATGTAAAATGCACAACATCTGCGAGGTTAAATTTAATTTAAAGTTATTATACAGCATATGGGGATTAAGCCAGACTGAGATTACATAAAGTTTGATCTGATTTAACCCCTGTTTTCCTCCTTCAGCAGATGAATGTGAAAACAGCCTTCTAGTCAGGTAAAGATAATCAAAATACATTTTTGGCCTTAATATGAACTATTGAAATACTTGAAATTTCCCTTGAAGGATGTTATGCAGCCTGATTTTAAAACTGTTAAACATTTGTTTAATCAAAAGTCTATAGCTTTGTGAGTCTGCTGCAGGACTCACCAAGGCCTTTCAGAAACTTGTTGACTCCACTCTGCTCTGTGTCTGGCAGCTCCTCCAGATACTGATCCACCCTCTGCTCAAACAGACCTGTCAACAGGACAATACAAGAGATAAAAAACACAACATGAAACATCTCATCTCAGTATTGCAGGAAGTTACAATTTAATTTGTCTGCCAAGGAGCACAGTGATGTGGTGTGAAAACATGCTGATGATAACTTTCAGCCACTAGAGATCAGTATTACTGCAGTTCCTCCTCCTGCACAGTTAGTATTAGAGTTAGTACAGGGGTGGAAATCCATAGAGAAAAGTGTGCAGACTTTCCATTAAAACTTTTAAGGAAGAAAGAGGACATTCATGGAAACAACTGACACTCAGGGAAGGACAGTATACCTTTAGCACGGGTCTTCCTCAGCTCCCGATCCTGAATGAACCCTGCAAACATCTGAGACTCCATGAAGACACCCAGGAAACGACGGATGCTTTTAGACGCCACAGACTTGCGGAAGGCCTCTCTTTGGAAAATGCGCTCTCCGCGCTCATTCTGAGCGATAAACAGGGAGTAATGGCCGATGGTCTCCAGGAAGAAGCGGATGAAGGCCTCTGACACCAGGCTGTTCAAGGAGTTATACTCTGTAGACACAAAGGAGAAGCACTTAGTTCAGTTACTCACATCACTTACATCAGTATTCATAATAAAGTAATAAAACAGACATGTCACACAGTATGGCATTTTGACATTTTCCAAGAGATGGTCAGATAGTTCTTGAAAAAGAAGCCTGAGAGCAGTCAAAGGCAGATTAAAGTAGAATACATGGTTTGGCTCAATGCTTACAGCCACATAAGTAATAAAATGTACCCACAACTATTGTTAACTGTGTGGAGATTGAGGGACGTATCCCATAATGCTCTGTCAAATCAGCCTGAATCTAATTAACCACAAAATAAGAAATAATAATAATGTGGTTGCCTCTTTAGTACTTCACTAGTGTTGTCAGTATGCCAAAAGTATAGAACTACTGGAAAATCTGAGCAAGCATTGACCTTCATGACTAGAGAAAAGATTGTGAACGTTACAACTCTGAAGGTTCTGATGAAGAAACTCTGCAAGAATCTGAACTGAAGCTGAAGGGACTCTGAAAAAGAAATCTACAAGAATGAAATGCTAAGACACTCGATCAATATTACAGGGAAAAAAACAACCAGAACGGTAACTGTGAGGCCTTACCAAGAGACAATCTCAACATGACTTTCTGCATTCCCTTACATTATTGTTGCCGCTTGTTATTTTCCTCTCACATTAGTTCTTTTGTACAGTAAATCTTAGGTGTCATGGCCGGCCTGTAGGCCCAGAACACTGTCTAAATATTACGAGGTACTTTAAGAGGAGGAAATTGTTGTGTGTAGTAGTATTATGTAAAGCCAAGTTTATATCTTAATCTATTTAATCTCACAGACTGCAGATTGCACAAGTGTCTTGCTTTGGTTTGCACATTAGCGAGAACAGATTGTGATTGACATGCAGCAGATGTAACGCAACCACAGACGGTGTTAGCTGTAGGTTTGATTTTGGAGAAGAATGTGGAAAGCAGCGACAGAAAGTCTGTCCAGTGTAAGGTCTTTTCCTGATTAATGCAACGATCTGAAACAGTGCGCATGTCGTTGAAAAAACAGGTTTTCTTTATTGTTGTCTTGTCTTGAATGTTCATATTCCTGTCTTGCCTGCATCTTTTGTTTTGAAAAGTGCTTGACAAAT
The DNA here is from genome assembly GCF_020085105.1 of Siniperca chuatsi. Lineage (NCBI taxonomy): Eukaryota > Metazoa > Chordata > Actinopteri > Centrarchiformes > Sinipercidae > Siniperca > Siniperca chuatsi. The sequence continues at coordinate 16,175,343 of NC_058042.1, forward strand.
AAACCTATTACTGGTCCCCTGGGATAAACTGTTAAAAATCCTAATTCCCATATTGGGAGTTGAACCCAGGCCGCCTGCGTGAAAGCCAGGAATCCTAACTGCTCGACTATATGGGAGATATGCACGGCATGATGAAGTCTGTTTGACTGTTGATTTTTCCCCCCTTCTCATAGTTATACAACTTTGGTTGTTTCGGGGGGGGGGGGTTTACCACCACATTAGAATATGTGGACCCTAATGAACCATCTGTGGAACACATGAAAAGTAAGCGTAATCAGTCAGCTTGACACATACCTTTCATCATCAGAAACATTACGTTATCTCACTCACTGAGTCTTTTTGACTCATTGTCATGATTAGTTTCTACAGAGGACGTTATCTTGAATGAGTTTCACAGAGATGTGGATGTGGATGTTGTTTTAATTAACGAGGAAAACATCTGTCTTGGTTGGGAGGGATGATTTGTCACTTATTCACCTTCATCTGACTCACTGTCAGAGTCCTGATTGATGATGTCATTCCTCTGCTCCAGCGCTTGCTCAAGAGCTGCCTGAAGTTTCCGCGGCAACAGCGAGGCCTCGTCGTCCATCTATAAACAACCGAAAACACCAGTGATAAACAACAATGTTTGGAGAGTACCTTTCAAAGGCGCAGACTTAAAACAGAGAACCACATATTTTACAACCCTGTTTAAAGCGAGACCATGTAACTTTTGAAAGAAGAAAAAACACAATCTTCCTCTGTACAAAGTTGAATTCATAAACAATAAAACACACTCTCACTCAACTCAATACATTCAGGGGTTTTGCTGCTTCAGTCTTACTTGGTCTGGTATGACGATGATGGCTAATATTTGCTAGCTTTAGTTAGAAAACCTCAAATAAATATTGCTGCTGTGAACATACGTTACTGAGACAGTTTTCTGACTTTCTGACTTTTGCTATTGCTACATTTTAGCATATCACAGAGAAACATATTAATGGTTTTATCACGAAAGTGAATAAATGAGAATTAAACACAACATACAGGAGACACATTTGTTTTTTTATGCTTGTGGCCCCATTACAATTTCCCTTATGATGTTTTTTTCCCCTGCATTTTTGCCCTTATTACAAGCATGGATGAAATGCATCACAGGTCCTAGGCCGAGGACATTGAGAAAGTGACTCAAGAAAATCTTGGGAAATGAAGGGAAATTGCCATTATTTTGCAACTGCCACTTGTGGCCACAGTGAAAAAATTGACCCAAAAGCAAGACTATATAACTTCTGCTGAACAGTAAGTTCATAGACTAACCTGTCGGATGAATCGGTCAGCTCCCAGGTCAACCATTAAAGCCTGAGAAAAGGAAAAGAAGAGCGCATGATTATTCAGAACTAATTAAAAAAACTGTGAACCCCCTTTTATTATCTCTGACAAGTAGAACTGTTTATTCCACCTGCAGTGGAAACGTACATTTGCTTTCCGCAAAACACAATCTGTAAAATAAATAACCATCACCTTCAAAGAAGCTACAGCACAAAAAATTTTGATATAAAACACATTTGTTAAAGAAGACTGTTTTCATGAGTCAATCAGCAACAGGAAGAGTGATGTAAACAGACAGCAGATGTTGTTGACAGCCCATTAACAGGTCGGTGTTAACTGTGACTTTTCACATTGTCTTTTCACATTAATCTCTACTCAGTCTGAGAGAGATATGTAGATGTAGCCAATGCTGAGACAAAACTATTTAACAATTTTCATTAGCAACCCAGGTGCAAACCTAATACCTGTATAACAAATTAAGAACACTGCTTCGCTGGGCTTCTTCTGCCAAAATATTTACTGTGAGCCAAAGCTAGAATAAGAAGGATGCCAGAGATCTTTGGCTGGTGTTGCCCTGACACTGGCTCTGTGCCGGCTGCCCATACCACAACTACTTCAGGTCACACTTCATAGGCTTGTGAAAAAAGTCATGGCTTGACTTTCAATATAGATCTTTTCAGGTAAACAAGAGAATTGATTAACAAGAATATAGCGGATATGAGTGTTGCCACATGGCACTTTCTCAGAGAATTAGTTTTGTTGTAGGGCTGCAACTAACCATTATTTACAGTCATCGATTAATCAACAAATTATTTTCTTGATCAATCAATTCATAGAGATATTCAGTTTATTGTCATAGAAGAGTAAGAAAACCTGAAAACATTCACATTTGAGAAGCTGGAACCAGGGAATTTCTGCCATTTTTGCTTAAATAACTTCTCAATTGATTTTGCAATTTAAAAAAAATATTGCCGATTAATTTTCTGCCGATCAACTAATCGATTAATCAACTAATTGTTGCAACTCATTTAAAACATTCAAAGTGTTTGCTCAATCAATGACCAACAAAAAAATCACATTTTATAACCTAAGATGTGAACTAAAAAAAAAAAATTGTTTTTCTTAATTAAAGCTGCACTAATCAATATTTTTATAGAAATGTTGTGTTTACAGCTTGTTCCGCTGCCCCCAAGTGGCTAAACAAACAATTAATGCACCTTTAAGTTGTCTAAAAATGTGACCTCAGTTTTGAAACCTTTCCTTTGGTTGGAAGTCACCTGGCTGGTTCCTTAATATAATAAAGACTAGAGGTAGAGGAGGTCAAACAGACACAGCAACAGTCAGCCAATTTATAACAGAATTACTCTGAATCTGTATTGTTGTAATTTATCAGCCAAGACACTAATATCCACTATTCCAAGAAACAGGCTTCAATCACAGAAAGTCTAGAACAAAGAGACAGAACAATCAGGGACATCTAAATGAAAAATGTAGGAGACATCAGTCTGAAATATAAAATTCAGAGTCTGGAAAAGAAACTGCACTCAGAGGTAGACAGTCAGAGAGACAGCGAACTCACCTCTTCCACAGGCAACTCCTTGAGTTTCGGCAAAGAGCTGGACAGCAGCCCCACCAGGAAGGGAGTGGGACAGCAAACAATATCCAACATGGAGCCTGGCAGCACGGGGATGAAGGTGTGTTGCCAGGAGAAGGGGTAGAGCAGCGCCACCACTGCATGCACACAGCTGGACAGGGTACTGATGATGGGAAACAAAAAAAAAGAAAAAGACATACACCATCAATCACACTCACACAACAACACCCTGCAGAGGCCACACCAGATTAAACTGAACACAATCATAACAGGGCAGATGTTTCACTAGATAATGAAAAACTTGTATTTTCCAGACTGAAAGGGTAGCGGTGGTTTATGTGGTAACAACATTTTCCTAAAAATACATACTGCAGTCATGAACTTTTGTAAAGTAGAAAAAAAAATTATATTGCTCCTTCAAAATGTTTAAATCATTATCATTATCATTAACTGGGCTACATACTGAACTATAAGAGCATAAATAGTATATTTCTATCGCTAAGCTCTTTTCCCAGGTTAAATGACTACTTGATCCTCTTTTCCTTGAAACAGTTACTTTTATGAGGCATAACAGCACAGCTATGTGCTCAGGCTTTGACACTTTACTCTATCTGCAGCTCATCATCTTTTGCACTTTCCACTTCTCCCTCTTTTAGTTTAACACCATCTACTACAAACCATAATGAGGAAGGGTGAGCCCAGTAAAATGTATTATTGTGACATTACTCTACTTTGTCTGCAGGGGTGGCGTGACTCTGACATGTTGCTATAGTTAAGCTGGAGGCTTGTTGACGCAATACCAAAAAGCAGCAATTCGGTTTAACTCCAACAGCTGTGGTATAAAATCGAGATCACAAATAGCAGCCCGTCTTTCTCACGATCCGTCGCTTGTTGACAGTGGCTGACCCTCCTCCCTTCTGTCCTCTGCATACTGTCGAATCCATGTACACAAAGACAGTGAAAATAAACTGTGGGTCCAATCATACACACACACACACACAGCGAAGCACTAAATCAGTATGGATCAAGAACAAGACCGGGGATCAAACATGGTATGCAAGCGCACCCCACTTGAGCTATATACACTTTTAATGAGGAATGTTTTCCATGGTCGCTCTCATCAACAGCAGACAGAACATCCAAGTAAACAGAAGTTACTCTCTTTTACGTGACCTCATTCACACTGAGTTTCAGCTTCAGCCCAAAGAAACTTTAACTACTTTTTGGAGCAACATATAAAGAACAGAGATTGATTAGTATAATCAATTTGCTGAGATGAATGACACACTAACACAAACTTTTCCACTCCATTCATTCAGGCTACATGTTTGCCACAGGCCTTTTTGTCTTAACTTCCCATGGGTCAAATTGCCAAGATTAAAATGTGTTTTCTTGACAGGGTAAAATAGAATTACACCAGTGAAAACCCAAAGGCTAGAATAACCACAGTGTTCAGTCTTTTTAGGCCTTTTCCAGTTCACTCATGACATGAAGCACTTGCAGCTTTGCTTTGGCCAGTCTGATTTCCATTTGCCTGAGGAGGGCTTGATAATTCCTAACAGATCCCGTCTCCTGGGTTTGACGAGTTCCAACAGGGAGTGATGGGGCACAGATCTCAGAAAACCTTCGCCACAGGCTACACACGGCCCAACACACCACTGATACCAAAAAGGATCAATTACACTCATTCCCCAACCACACACTCTTGGGAGAAGATGAACTTGCAATGAAAACACTCTGCACTACCAGAGGTTGCCACTCAACTCTGGAAAGAGAGAGGGACATTCCTGTTAGATCCAGACCAAAACTTCAGACCCTCAGACCACACGTGTGTCGTAAAAAAGAAGAAAATGCTCTCTGGTCTCCAGGTCCACTAATAGTAACAAAATATAATAATAATAATATAATAATGAACATCTCGAATGAAATATTTTAATTAGTGCAAGCAGAGGGAAATTTTAGAAAAACCTTTTTCTCTTTTCAGTTTGATGATGCTTTATTATTTTGGCTTTGTATATGTAGATAAGTATCGAGGTTGTATTGTGGTTGTATCAAATTGGATTATGTTGTAGGTTGGTTTTTAGCCATGCCAGAGGAGTGGCTCTAGGGATGGAAATGTTGATCTGTTAGTTGGTCAGTCGGTCCACCACTTTGGTTGAGACGGAAATATTTTAGCAACTACTGGATGGCTTGCCATTAAATCTTCTTCTGCTCTTTGGTTTATGACCAAATAATAATAATAATGATAATAAACTTTATTTACATAGCACCTTTCCAAAACAAGGTTTACAAGGTGCTTTACAGGGTAAAAACAACAAACAACAGCCTCAGCTGTACTTTGTGTTTAGTGCTAACTAGCAAATGTTAGCATGCTAACATGTTAAACTTAGATGGCAAACACGGTAAACATTAGCATTTTAGCATTGTCATTGTGAGCATGTTAGCATGCTGATGCTTACAGCCTCACAGAGCCACTGGCATGGCTGGTTATTTTGTTGCCCTCATACAAGAGAAGGTCAAAGTTAATCTTCTGTCTGGCTTGCATGGCATTTTTACTAACCTTTCAGGCTACAATAGCCTCTGAAGGAACACAGCTGATTTTGACTGATTTGTACCCAAAACAACAAGCTATGTGTGGATTGGTTGGAAAATAAGACTTATACCTCATACCAAGTTGATACAAGGTTTGTGAGACAGAACCTTTTAAATGTTAAACCCCCAAATTTTCCTTGTAAAAATGACACCACACAAGCATAAACTAAGATTCAAAGATTGATGTGATTCATTTAAATCTGATTACACACTTAAAAGTCATATAAATTTATGATTCCATTCTCAGGAAAAGAGAGAAGAGGTGAGGTCTGTGCAGAGTTGTTATGTGCTGAGGTTTGGGAGCTAATCCTGACATATTAGCTCTCGTAGGTCTGCCAGGCCTGGTTTAGTGTGTGTGAGGCTGAACTGGCAAATACTCCAGGAAACATGGGATCGAGAGGCTTAATCTGTGAAGCCCAAAGGAGGAGGGAAAATTTCAGTGTCCGAGACAGAGAGAGGGAGGGAGACAAAAGCCTGTATCACCACATGCTTCACAGCACTACTAAAGCACTACACTGTGTCTACCAATCCTGGCATGGCTAAGACTGATTCCATAGACAGAGGACAAAGAGGACTAGACTGAGAGCAAACTGAACCACAGCTGTCAGACAACAGCTGTGCTGCAAAGCTCCGCAAAACCATTCTTCAATGTTGAAGCTCTTCCCAAGCTCATAATAACACCTAGAAATCATATAAAGATGCAGCAGAGCACATATAGACCTATATGATTCCTATGACAAGCTGCACATGGTGTATTTTTATCCTCTACCAGAATGTTCTCTGCTCCCTTAGTCCCCAAATGGTTTTCCTTCACTTCCTGTCTTTAAGGATCTCTCCGGCTCAACAGAAGGCAACAGCAGAAGCCATTTTACAATGAGAAATGTCTTCCCGATGGAAAACTCTATACATGTTCTTATTTAAACCACAATAACATCTGAGTTTGATCAGCGCTGTCTAGAGAGCAGATGAATGTGTGCAGGTGTTTGTGTATATGAGCGTCTACATGTGTATGTCTACATGTGGGTGTAAACATTCACGAGAACGCCACTGATGTAAAAATCAGCTGGTCAGGCTTTGGTAATGGCCAAGTCTTTCTCGACTCTTTGAAAAACAGAAACATTTCACATGTTTACAGTGTGTGGATTTCACTTTACCTCTGAGTTAAATACCACATGGGAAACTGGTTAAGTTGTTAAAAGCAGTTTTGGCTTCATACCAGCTCTGCAGAGCGTGTTACAGAAAGTGTTTGACAATAATGGAGGACTAAATGAAATGAGTATGATGCCATACTCATCGATTAGAAAAATGCGAGGAGCAGTGGTAATAATTCTATCTGTCTGAGGATTACAGTCACCATTGATCATAACACTGCAGCTGCAAAACGTGTTGCTCTACATACGTCCAACTCACTTTCAGACCGCTGGATTATTCCAAAAATAAGAAAAGGACACCACAAACTCAACTTACATAGGATACTTCACATTGTACTTTTTATCTGCAGTTTAAATACCAGTTTTGCGTTTGCTATTGGCACAGATGGGGACCAAAATTAACAGCATTAAAGGGAAACCAGAGAGTGTCTATGCAGAAACCCAAGCAGCCTCCCGTACCACACAAAAATGAGCTTGATTAATTCACCATAGCTTTAAGAAGACATTGTTTAGTTTCCCTCCCCTTATAGTCTCCTCACTTTTTACTCTTTCCCTCTCTCTTCCTCTCAAACATAGATTTCTCATCTTTCATTATATTTCTTAATCCAGATTGGTCTTGCCACCAGTGACCCTTCTCCTCCACACTGCAAACCCTCTGCCTTGCTAAATGACTTTCAGGCCCTTTCACTGTGCACTTTAAAGGACACAATGGCCAAATTAAAGCCCTCATTGAGTCCTTCAGATTGTATGCCTGCCAGATTTCTTAAAGAGGTTTTTAACAGTGGTTCCATTATTTTATCGATTGTAAATAGCTCTCTGTCCACTGGCTGTGTTCCTTCTTGCCTTAAGCACGCAGTAGTGCAATTATAGACCCATTTCTAAATTTCCATTTTCAAGTTTTAAAGAAGACTGTTTACTTAAAGTTGACTTCTTTTATGAATACTTGTGATATCTTTGACAAATTTCAATCAGGTTCCCGTACATGTCATAGCACCGAATCTGCTCTCATCAAAGTGACAAACAACCTTTTACCTACAGCTGATGCTGGTGATTGCTCAATTTTAATTCTTCTGGATTTGAGCTCGGCATTTGATACTGTGGATCACTCCATCCTACTGGACCAACATTGAAAAGTGGGTAGGTATCAGGGACCCTGCTCTAAACTGGTTAAAATCCTATCTATCAAACAGAACTTTCTCAGTGTTCATGGTATTGCCTCCTCTTCAGTGGCCCCTCTGACCTGTAGTGTTCCCCAAGGGTCCATCCTTGGCCCCTTGTTGTTCTGTATATACATGCTGGCACTGGAACAGATCATAAATAAACACAAAATCCAGTACCATTGTTATGCAGATGACACACAAATGTATGTCTGTAACATCCCGTTAATCCTGCCCTTGTGTTTCCTGTTTTATTTTGAAAGACTAACCTCTCCTGTCATTTCAGTTCCTGCACTGTGTCTCTCCTGCCACTAATCACCCACACCTGTGCCCTATTACCTGCCCCTGGGTTCTTCCTCAGCCAACCCCTTATATATACTTCCTGTGTTTACTGCTCTTTGCCAGATTGTCTTTGTTCTACCCTGTGTGTTTGTATCTTTGGACTTTGCCTTGTTCCTTGGATTATTGGATTTTGCCTGCTCCCTGTCTGATTTGTTTGCTTTTCTCGGACTGACTTCCCATGTATGACTGCCTGGCTCATCAGTAAAGACTGCCTTTTTGAACTTTACTTTGTTTCCTGTGCTTTTCCCTGCTTCTGAGTCCCTGTTCTAACCAGAGTCATTACAATGCCCCATTAAAAAACAGTAATGAAGGCAGTTTAATCATCTTTTATCCTGTCTGTCAGAAATAAAGTGCTGGATGTCCCAAAACCTTCTCCAGCTATATGAAAACTAATCAGAAATAATTCTCTTCGGCCCCCAAAAGTCCATCACTATTTTACAGAAACATCTTGGATCCCTGTATTCAAATACCAGACCCACAGCCAGAAACCTGGGTGTGATATTTGACAGTGAACTTTCATTTGAGAAACAAATTATAAATGTTGTTCGATCATGTTTTTATCAGTTAGGGAGCATCTCAAAGCTCAGGTCTTTTCTCTCTCGACCTGATCTTGAGAAGGTCATTCATGCTTTTATTTCTTCTCGGTTAGATTATTGCAATTCATTGTATTCAAGTTTGAGCCAAAAAAACATCTTGCGCCATACCAGCTGGTACAAAACGCAGCCGCTCAGCTTTTAACAAGCACTAGAAGACATGATCATATCAAACCTGTTTTAGCCTCTATTCACTGATTACCAGTTAGTTTTAGAATTGATTTTACTGATCACCTTCAAAGCACTTCATGGTTCAGCTCCTAACTACATTGCTGAATTGCTGCTCCCCTATGAGCCAGGGTGCAGCCTCAGATCCTCTGGCAGGGCTATGCTTATGCTTGTCTGGCTATTCCTGAGTCCCAGCTCAAGACTGAAGGTGACCGGGCTTTTGCAGTCAGGGCCACTCGGCTAATTCTAGCACTCCATTTTATTGCCAACATATCGTACCTGTTTTATTATTAGTAATTATCTTTATTGTTTGGAGTTTTATTTTATTTAATTGTATTTCATTATATTGCTGTATTATTTTAATTGCCTGCTTTTATTTGCCTCAGTCCTGAAATGTTTTAAAGCATTTTGTAAAAGTGCTGAAAAGTGCTGTATAAATAAAGTTTATTATTATTATTATTATTAGTTTATTATTACTTTTCTTCTTTGCTACCTCAATCGACATGTGAGACATCCACCTCCTGCAACAGAACATCTCTGCTATAAAATATTATTTCATACTTTCAGTTTGAGTATGGCAATTCTGATTAAAATATTGCAGGGAAGATGGTGGGATTCAATCATCTTAACGATGGAGTCATATCAGGGAAAGTCATTTAGATCCAATATGCAGTAACACTTTAACTGTAGGAGTCCTTCACTGCCAGGCCAAAAGATAAATTCAGACATGCACATACAATTTGGTAACCGTCCTCAACTCTAGCCCAAGGACTCACAGAGGCTGTTTACATAAGTCTGCAGCACTGACAAAACTCATTCAGCATCTGCAGGTCAATTGAGTTAAGCAATTACAGAGTGACATAGTTGATGATGAATTTATCTGATTAGGCATTCAACTTGTTATTACAGGCATCGGATGGTGAACAATCACTTTAAAAGAAATTGTCTGTGCAGACTTTCATGTAGAGGCAACAACCTCTCTGGAAAAATCAACAACGTTTTCAGTTTAATATTACAAGAGTTAAGTGAACGTAACACGCAAAAGAAGTGAACAATAGAAGAGCCCACAGAAAACTATTGCCTAACATGGCTTTCCCTCTCGCTTCCTGCTTATATTGGATATACATTTCAAGGGAAAGAAACATACATCATGTTCTGCTGGCGAGGTATTTTGGGAATGGATTATGTACCAAAGCCCCAGAGGGAGTAGACCTTTTATCATAGAAGTCATTAATGCTGCAGTGAAGTCCTGCCACTGTCACAAGAAACCAAAACACAGGAGCTCTGCATGTATGCATGCATGCTTGCACAATGAAATCCACATACACACACACGGTTTGAGCAGATCATACAGTACGCATGACTGCATAGTTAGGACACAAAATTATTTAACTCATATTTGTAATTTTCTTTTTCATAGTTATTTTAGTTTCCTGCAACTTAATTTGTAACTTGAATTTGAATGGTGGCTCACAATGACAATGCTAACGTGCTGATGTTTAGGTGGTATAATTTGTACTGTGTTCACCATCTTAGTTTTGCGTGTAAGCATGGTAACATTTGCTAATTAGCACTAAACAAAAAGTACAGCTGAGGCTGATGGGAATGTCATTAGTTTTATAGTATTTAGTAGTATTTGTAGTATTTGGTCATAAATTGAAATTTTGACCTGATGATGGTACTAGAGAAAAGTTAAGACATTGCCAAAGTCATTACAATTCACCCTGAGAGGAACATGAACGTGTATACCAAATTTCATGACAATCTATCCAATAGCTGAGACATTTCACTCATAACCACAAATGTGGTTATGAGTGAAATGTCTCAATTTGGTTCATTAAAGTCAGGGAACCATGAATAAATGCACCTTGATACACAAAAAATTATGTCTGAAAACCCACAGTATTTCATTCATCATGAGTTATCACGTGAATCCACCCAATGATTCCTTGATGTTATCACCTCTAGTAAGAGACTGATTTTCTCGAGGGACACAGAGAGTGCTGTAGCTCATACGTAGGGAGTGAACATGGCATCATAAGTCAAACAGTGACAGTCGAACCAGAGATCACAGAGGGCAGAGTCGCGCACACAGGAAGTGCATTCCTTCTCCTCACAGTCACTGCCCCCACTGATGTTTGTTTAAACTGGGCTTTGATACATGGAGAGATAACTTCTCCACTCAAATCTCCTTCCACTCCACCCTCGCCTCCAATTCTCCCCTCTCTTTTCTGTAACAAGAGGACAGACTGGGACACTGAGTCCTTGGAGACTCTTTGCATGTTATCAGCCCCACCCTATTCTCCTCTGGCAGTAACTCTTATTGGTGTGACCCACTTTACTTCTGTTATCAAAACTGGTATCTGACAGACTGACTAGCTAACTGACTGACCTGTTGCTTGACTTTCTGATACTAATTAATACATAATAATCAAACAGTTCCACATATGGTGCAACTGTTAAGCCCGAGCTGACAAAACTACAGCATAATGCTACTATCATGTGCCTGTGTGTGTAGAAAGGTTGTTGCAATTGTGCCATCATCAGCCAGGATTATATGGACAGGCTGAGGAACACAAGTTGACTGTCTAGCTGGCAGTCTGAAAAGTTTTTGGAAGAGATATTTCTCAGTTTCGGATGACCAGGAGGAATGGAAAACTACAACAGTGCGCCTGGACAGGTAAAACAAAGCCACTGGAGCACAACTAACAGACCTAAATATGTCCTTTGACCATCTGTCTGATCATAATATTTGTAGTCACATGAGATGCCAACTAACTTTCTAACTATTTCTTTTGTATTAAAACTTAAAACAAACCTAAAAGAAGAAGAATGAATACATTTAAATAAATTTTCAATCCCTGGGCCTGGGCAATCTTATATTACAACAAAAATGTAGGAAATTATCTATTCCATGGCATTATCATCTCTTGATAAAAAAAACAATTTTTGTTTTGGCCATGTTACTATAAAATATGTACAAAGGCTCAGACTAAGCAAAAGTCACAGGCCAAATCTCTCACACTGCAAGAGGAAAAAGATAGGTGACAGGGCAAGGAAGCATAAATGGCTTTCTTTCATTTAATGCTGTTTTGGAGATGATGGTCTCACTACAGAGGGACTAAGACTAATCGTGGAGACTGACCTGAGTTTATCAGCCACAAAGATGACTCTACGCTCCAGCAGCAGCGAGGCAAAGACTCGTATCACCTGCCGGACACTGAGGCAACTGAACAGACTGTCAAAGTCCACGTGCTCCAGTCTAGAGTCGGTGGGCCGCCTCAGCTCGATGACCTGAATGACCACAAAAAATGTGAAGTTTAAGTCATCACAATTTGTGGATCTAATTAACTAAGAAGATTTTCTTTAACACAAATGCTTCTGAAAATTATTTGGGCATAATTAAAGTAGTGAAAGAGAAAAACAGTTGTGTTCTGCTTTGTCAGCAGCTCTGACCTCATTTCCTGCACCGGGCAGAAAGGTCTTAACTTTGATAATCTTCCCTGGTGCAGGGAAGGGCGACTCCATCAGACTCCTCATGAAGGGGTAGACCAGGGCTGCTGAGACACCTCGCCGCCGCTCCACCTCATCCAGGATCTGAACATGGGAAGACAGAGCACAGTTTAATTAACATATTTCAACTAGTTTTAACATCAACAACACAAAAGTCTCTGGAAATCTCGATAATATGAAAGGAGCCTAGAGTTTTATCTATGTTTAATGAATAGCCAAGCAAGAAAAAAAAGTGCGCAGTCATCAAGGTTATTGACCATGGCAACAATTAATGGAAACATACTGTTATATGTTTGACTACTAGCAATTGTCTGGAACTCAGTATTCATTTTCTGTTTCTGAAAAATAGCAAATGAATTTCTTTCCATGCCTGTGTGATTGGAAAATTCCACCCAGTGTGCCTGTCTGCCTGTTTTGGTCCAAGCTGCCTCCTGTCTGGAAAGTTGATTGGAGAATCGCTTGTTTTCAAGGTCATATGATATCACCTCTCTCATCCTCTGCATCTCTCTGTCTGGCTGTCTGTCTCTGTCTCTCACACACAACTCCCTCTGAAATCAAACACTGGCTTCCTTTCCCATATACCATGAAAGCACTTGTAAAACAGATTCCTTTAGTTTTCGTCTCAGGTTTACTGCTGTAGTGTTCTTAAAATTTAAACATTTGAGGCAAAATGTAAAATATCACATGATGGAAAACTAGACAAAACTATGGTGCTAATAAACACTTTGTTCACAAATGAAATGCTAAAATTCATGGCATAGTTATTCTGCTTTAACTCAACTACAAAATACAGATTTTTCATTTCAGGTTTCAGATTTTTCATGTTTTGCCAAACCTTGGTACAGTACAGCCTTTAATCACAGCGCAGTTGCAGTCTCAAAGGGCTTCACAAGGCCCCCATTATTAAGCAATGAATATAGTGCATATTTGCACACTGTCTTTGAAATACACCATGGTATTTTATTTTCATGTCATATAGCAGCCACTTTGTTTCAACAGTCTGGACTTACTCACGTTGAATTAATAAGTAATCAGATAAGGCTGAAAAAGTCAAACAGAGTGACTGCTCTGCTCTGTGTTAGCACCACTGACACGAAAGTGAAGGAAACAATTACTCTAGGAAATCAGAAAGTAAAAAAAAGACTGAAATAAGGTTTACCAATGAACAGGCATTCAGCAGAAGGTCTGCTGAAAGTCATTTACTTCAGTTGTGAGACGGGTTAACCGCAGCTACAACCCCACACACAGTTTGCTTACTGTAGCTGCCTGTCTACAGTGCATGAGCAAGGCTGAACTCACCGTGGAGAACAAGGCAAAACAGCCCAGTCTGCTGATGACACAGTACACCTCTGGAAGGCGAGGTCCTTTCCCAGTCGGCTATAGGAGAAAGCAACAGAGACTCGTTGACACTGCTGTTAATAGACTTCATGAAGAGACACATTGAGAAATTCTGAAAATGGTCTACAAACACGTTTGAAGGGGTAGTTCAGCAATATAGCACTGCACTTCCGTAAAGTTGGGGGACAAGAGATAGACTTAAAAAAGAATGGTCAAAATCGAAAAAGCAGACACCGACATATCCTCTGTTCTCCCTCCCTGGTAACTGTTCACATCTTTCAAACACCACATCCCCAGTTTGTAACACTTTCTGCTAAAACTCTGTAGTATCCAAGCCCAAGCCGAAATAACCCTGATGACGTCATTAAGGTTACTTTTCAGGCTTTAGAAAGCTCCTCCAGAGCCACAGAAGACATTTTACATCTCTTTTCAGCCTGAATAATACTCCCCGTGACGAGTAAACTGAACTTAATGTGTGAAATCTGTAGATCAGTAACCCTTTAAAGTTTGCTGACAGGACCAGAGCAGAAAACGGTTATTCTAAAACAAATATATAAAGGGTCAGACCATGATAACACAGCCATGATCAGTAGACCATGATAATATAATATGCAGATTAGTTGTTTATATACTGTAGCTGTAACTAAGTCTTTAAATCTAGGCTGTGATCTGCGGTGAATGGATACCAACTTCCTAAACACAGGTGGTTTATCTGCTCCTGCTGATCGTATCTACCTTCCTCTGTACACTCATACACCATTATGTGCTTCGAGACACAGACACTCAAACACAAATGAACACAGGCACTCAAGAAACGCCAATCCACTTGTCCATATTAGGTATACAATTTTCTCCTCTTGTTTCTCCTCCGCTTTTCCAAATGGATGATTAAATCAACTATGTGGAGCTTGATTCAAGTCCTCAGGAATGCTCGGTTACTGCCAACGGCTGGTCAGACAGCGGGGAGGAAACAAAGTAACTGGAGGAGAGCAGCTCACCTCTTCCTCTACCTTCATTAAAATCTGCTTCTATCAAGATGAATCTCAAATCAACACAGCAGATCGAGTTTAAAGACATTTTTGTCTGGTCAAAGAATTCACAAAACGTCCGGCTGTTATCCAGCACATGCACATACACCACAGTGGTAAAGACACTCCCAGTAAACCTCTGAGAACATACACACTGTAGTACTGTAAACATACTCAGAAATACCAAACAGCAAACAAAATCACCACCACATTCACAGCATCCCACACAGCCATGCTCTCTACCCACAAGCTAAATGGGAAGCTCAACAGAAAACATCAAAGCGCTCTCCAGCCTCATTATGAAGAGGAAATGTTCCACAATGAAAAGTTAGGATTTTTCATGGTTTCCCTTTGTCTTGCCTCCCCTGAGAAACTCTCATTATATTGAATGAGTCAATCCTAACTGCATTTTTATCATAAATTATGATATTTTTTATAATATTGCTATGCACTTTATGACTACGACTGAATGTTTGCAGTATTAACACTATTAAAATAGTATGTAGTAATTGGATTTCGTTCTGTTCATTTTATAAGATACATATGTGATTGTATCAAATTCAAAATAGATTTATAATGACAGATTTACCTATGTAATATTAAACCACTTTAATGCATTTTTGTAGCAACTGAAATCACTGTTCTTAGATAGCAATGTGGTTTGAATGTTTGCTATTCCAG
Organism: Siniperca chuatsi; assembly: GCF_020085105.1. NCBI lineage: Eukaryota > Metazoa > Chordata > Actinopteri > Centrarchiformes > Sinipercidae > Siniperca > Siniperca chuatsi. The sequence goes on from NC_058042.1 coordinate 16,190,808, forward strand.
ATGTTTCTGTTACTACTGCTTGCCATAGGTATTTCCTGGGTTAAGAAGTCCCTGTACATTCATGCTCATACTCTCATGCTGATCAGCAGCTATAATAATGAGTGGGTGAATCTTTTTTGTGTGCCTTTTTTGTGAGCATAGTGTCTTCCTTCTTATTATTTTTGTCTTTTTTGCTTTATATATATGTTCTCTTCCCTGCTGCCACAGCGGATGGTCAAGCAACACATCAATGGCCCCACAGGAAAATCGTATCACATGTTCACATGAAAAGGTCTGTCACAATAAACAGGGCTCAGCAAGGTGTGAACAGGGAGCAGAGGATGAGGGGCTGAACGGTGGCTTACCAGCAGGCGTCTGCAGTACCCAAACCTCCTGCTGCCGTCCTCTCCAGTCAACATGAAGGAGAAGGTCTCGCTGTAGCAAAAAACAAATGTATACACATGAGAATTAACACAAAGACACATACACATGTAAACAGTTGCATGTATTCATACATATAATAATCAAATACACAGAGCACAGAATAAGGACTGCACCACACCTTTGTGTTGGGTCTGGCCCAGTTTTACATTTATGCAATAGTGTAGCATCTGTAGTACACTGATAAAAGATTTTATCCTGCATGCCGGCAACAAGCATGGAGGTGTTTGAAAGATAATCATGCTGATACGTCGTGTAAATAAGCATCAACACCATAAAATGTATTATTTTTATTATTATGGATAATGCAGTTTCAAATGCTGTGCGAACACTATAATAGACCAGTTAGTAGTCATGAATTTGACACTAAATTAGGAAGATTCTCAGCCATACCTGGTGTACTCGGACACAGGACTCCAGTCTTTTGCATCTGGGAAACAGAACTGAGGAATGGCTTTGAGTCTCTGCTCTGCCTCCCTCATCTGCTTGGTGGGCCTCTCTAGCTGTGAGAGGAGAGGAGTTTCAGTCAGCTCATTCTCCTTCAGATAACTGTGTCCTCCTTTTTTAAGATCCCCATGGTGTGACCAATAAATGACCAGACTAACATTTCTCCCATACAAGGTTAAACCTTTGCCCCCTCCAGTCCTCATTAACTCCACAACAGAGTGAGTGTTTCCTCTGGCTGGCAGAGATGTACTTACTCCTAAATCTTAAATATATCTTTGAATAACTAAAAACACTTTCCTGCTACAGAAATGGATCCTGGTTATTTTGAACAGTAAACAGGCTCCCATGCTCTATGTTGTAAATCTTAATTGTCCATACAGCTTTAAATAGTCAACAACCTGCACAATCAAGTTTGAAAAGCTCACAGAAATATGGATTTTTATTTTAACTCAAACATTAAAAAATGGGCATGGGTCACCATCCTGAATAATACATCATCATCACTTTCATTATACACACTTCTGTAATCTGTGACTAAAAGCTCACACTGGGAAAACTCTGGAAAGCCTACAGTACATAATCAACTCTTGTTCTAGCCCCACTTTATCTGTGGCATTAAGATTGACATCTTCCAGACTGTCTAAATGTGACTTAACTGGATTACATTTGCTTGTGAAAACTGAAAATCAACAGTTTATCTCCATCATCATCTCCAAGATAATATTAACTGTCATTAACTATGTCAAGAAAGTCTGGAATGCTGCTGTCTGTGCTGCTGACACCTATTAGATGTGGTATGTAAGCTCTGCTGTTATCCACATGTATACATTTATTTCTTTTATTATTATTATCAAAATAAGTACTTTTTTCCAATTAACCACAAATCGACTATATTTAGCTTTAGGGCTGACCTTTCCCCAACTAATAAATGTGTTTTTTACACCTTCCTTAGTCACCTGAACAGACTAACATACTACAGCGAGTGCTTTTAAAATCTGCTGTCAATAGCACTAAACAATGATAATGATGTGGCTCTGACCCATCGTGAGCTTTGGAAAACAGTCAGCAGTGACGTATCTGTGTAGTATTTGTGATTTGTAATTCCTGAGCTAAAACACTTGTGTTAAAACCCTGGTGATGTCCTCTAATGCATCTTAGGGGATGGATTCAGTTATGACTGTCATGCTTTTACCTTGGGGAACTGGTAGGTGACCTCTGGGGAGTAGGAGTTTTTGCTGGGTTTCTTTTTTAGAGAAACAACCACAAAATACTCAAAGAGTTCTCTCTCCTGCCACTCAATGAGCTGCAGCTCCAGTGTGCGGTAGCTGGGGGCCCGTCGAAGGATGGACTGCAGTTTCAACAACCTCTGGGTGTGAGCTGAGGAGGGAAGCAAACATTAATACATACATATACTCTGTCTAAACTAAATTCACACTTTTCACACAGTTCAGTGTGTACACTTAATCTAAGGCTCACAGGATACTAACCTTCAGCCAGTCCGGAAATTAAATGTTGCTGTACGTATTGGTGTAATTCACTTTTACTGACACTACTGAAAGATTGTGTCCAAAGCAGAGAGAAAACTAACACTAAATGTCATTAGTATTCATTCCTGTCATTGAGTCTAGATGTGATAACTGTTGTATGGTCTATAATACGTGCATATGGCAAATGTTTCAGTTACAGTTCTGTGGTCTGTCCGGTCACACAGGGTCACTTGTTAAATACAAAACTGGGAGGCTGTTGCACAAGCACTGAGAAAAACAGCTCTAGGAAAAAGTTCAGAGCTGACTTATACAGTATGTAGCACCTAACCCTTGCAAATGAATGCTGTGGTCACTCACCTTTGAACCTGTCATCAGAGTCACTCTCACTCTCACTGTTGTCATCTGGAGGCAGACATGAGACAGACAAGAAGGTTTTCTACAGGTCAGAGGGCAGTTTCACAAACATGTGTTTATGTAATGAGAGGGACACAGCAAGAACTCTATGTGGGTGGCTGAGACACAAATATTTACTCACTTATCTGGTCACTGGATAAAGGGAATAAAGAGAGCCCTTACCTCTCAGAGATGTAGTCTCAACATTGGACATGGACAGCTTCTTCAGCCTCTTCTTCCCACGTTTAGTGCAGTAAATGGAGTTGATCCTCTGGACCAGCTGTAAACAGAGGAAAGAGGAAATTCTCTGTTGGGTAATCTGAAGTTTTGTTTCTTTTGATCCTAAGTATAGAAGAAGGGGGTGTACCTGGCCAAAAGTAATATTGTACTGTGCTTGAAGGGTTCCTGAAAAATAAAACTGAAAAGCTTCAAGGCGAGCTCTTGAGAAAAGGTACCACAAGATCTGAAACCAAAGTAGCAATTACACGCATTGAGGCACTGTGTTTTAAAAAACGTCTTTTCCAAACTGAGGAATTACAAGTGATCCAGAGCTGCTCTGAGTCTGACTTGGTCCCTACAGAAACATAAGCTGGTCCGAGAAGCAGGAAAGGAAAGAGAAGACAGTCAGAGCTCTGCAAGGACTTAGTGTAGGTGTTTGTGTAGGATCCAGTAGTGTGTACCTTGGGGATCCTCCAATGCCTGTGTGAGGCCAGGGTATCACTGGTGCTACAGAGGCTATCATCCAGCAGGCCACAAGATGAAGTTGATACACCCAGCTGGGGGAGAAGCAGCATTTCATCGTGGCTGTAGCGTTTGGACAACTGTGATATCCGGTGGCTATTCCTGTCACTCGGACCAGGAAGGCGAAGGGACTGGCTACTAGGTTTGGAAGGCAACTAGTCAGAGAGAAAAGAATATGGAAGGGTTAGTACTTTTCATTCATTCATTTGTAATGTTTTTATAAATAGTTATCCCAGTGCATTAATTCAAGATATTTTGAGGAAATTATGTCTTTTTCAGTTTTTTTTTCATTGTTAGTGGCGGGGTCCACCATCCCTGTGCTGGATTCGAATTGCCTGCCAAGGCACGAGGGATTTAAAGGAAATTATGTGTGCATGATATCCAACGTTACTCTTTTATCTCATTGATATCAGCCTCACTGTTTACTGTTCACTCCCTCAACATTGTATCAGAGCTGTTTAAAGTTACTGCCAAAGCAAATGAAACATTAAAAGCATTAAAAGTGTTCAACCAGAGGAACACGGAGTGGCTTTTGTGAAGCAGTCACAGGAAACGCAATGTATTTGTCTCTGAGGTTATCGCAGTTATCAAAAATGCAAACATGCACTACAAAACAGGACATGGTCATTTTCTACATTTGACACCTGATAAGTTTTAAATATTGTAGGGAGTAATCTAACAAGAAGGAGCAGCCACAGTGAGCTGTTAGATGAAGAGCTGCAGGCAACAAGCTGCACACCTACAACTCCTAAGCAAAGTAACAAACTTTGCTGTGTCCTGCTGTTGTGTGGAAAACTATTACCGTGTGCAGCATGAAATCAGATTGCTGTTGCTCATGGCATGATGGAAAAAAGCCAATTATTGACTGACTTCTTTATTACAACAACATGAGTTTGTTTGGCTGCACTATAAACAGATACAGCAGTTGCTCTTCTGTTGTGTTCCTGACAAAGTAGCTGCTCAACAAGTATTTGCTGGATTATTAAACCGCACTTGTTGTTACCACTAGTAAACATGGGTGTCTCCCCTTTCTATAGTGAGACAAGTGCTTCTGCGTTGAAGTAAGGAAGCCAAATCTGCCTTTCTGTGGAGAATCTCCAGGTCTAAACATGTCAAACTGTTTCCTGTAGTACCACAAATGAGGTGTGAGATTCTTTAAAAGATCCTGTCCAGGATTCAGCACTGACACCTAGTGAGGGATTCACCTTACCACAGGAAAACATATGTGTTATGTTTACTACAGGACAACAAATTAGTGCTGTTGATTGCAACAGGCTTATAGGCTTACCTGAGGTGGAGAGTTCAGCTTCCTGTCCATGGTGGTCCAAGATCTGTTGATCTCCAGCAGACAAGACTTCCGACCCAAACTCTTCCGCTTCAGGTCAACATCCTCATATGGGTTCTCCTTCTCTGTAGGGATGAAGTATTCAATGTAGCTCAAATATAATGTCAGCAGTAAAGCTAGCAACTGTCCATGGACAGAGGATGTTTTCAACAGAAGACAGACAAGGCTGTGGGGTCAAAAAGGGTAAACAGAGGGCAGAAAAGGGTGTCAGGGGCACAAGAGGGCTTCGCTATGGTTGGTCTGAAAAGAGATGAGTCATGAAAGGTAAGTCAAAGGTCACTCCCAGCTGGCTCAAGTGAACTCCCTTTTTCAAAACAGTGACTGTTGGCACTGGGCCCCACAGGCCCCAGTGGGCCAAGCTGAAACTTCTGGACACCACACTACTGGTGAGTCACTGTCCAGGCATGTCTGCTGTGAGAGATAAGGAGGAGGCTCATCTTCTTAGACTGTGATTCTGGCAATAAAATTGTTCAACTAATTTGACAAGTTATATTTTAATGTACAAATACGTATATAATTATAATAACCTTTGCAAAAGTAAAATATCCAGAATATCGAAATTGAAAAGATTTTAATCCCATGCCATGTGCTTAAACATATTGTGGAATTGCAAACAAGGCATAAGCAATAAGGTTTAAACTCAGACTAGGGTCTTGATTGTCAATTGATTTTAAGGACTTAAACATTCAAAAATGCAACACACTGTGTTCCAATAAGCACAGACTTTGCTACTGCTCTATAGATGTACTTCAGTCAATAAATGATAGCAGAAAAGGAAAGAAAAGGGAACATTACTGAGCACTGCACAGCTCTCACTGATGTCACCTGGCAGAGGGCCAACTTCAATAAAGAGAAAACTTGTGTAACACCACAGTCCATGTCTATTCAGACATGTGCTCTGAGAATAGCTTTTTGGCAGGGTCTGAAAAAGGTTGTGAGAAAGTGAAGAAACCACAGTGAAGAATAAAAACAGAGCCAGATGGCGTCGAAATGCATGAGGGAAACTTTTAAAAGAAAGAAAAGCAGTGTTATCTGTCAGTAGAAAGTAAAAGAACAAAAATCTACTTGGTAGCTGTGTTCCTTCTTCCTGAGTATATCAGTGGAAAACCCGATGAACTCAGCATCTCAAACAATTAAGAGTACATCTAGGATTAACCTATAGGCAGAGCTTTGTTCGATTATCTATTTTTAGGTTAATTATTGAACCTGTTTGAGGTAGAAACACACACCCCACACATACGCAGACAAATATAAACTACCTGGGCTCTTTAGAGCGTTATGTTGTGTCATACAGTAAATTAGCCTACTGGAGTGATTTTCTGTGCATCATTAAAGCTGAAGAGCAGAATAAGAGAGCTTAGTCTGACCCCACGTTGTGCTGCAACTCCATTAAACTGAAGCAATACTGTAATTAGAGCCTGCTGGGAAAATGATATGTCTGTATAGCTGCTTATGTACTGGAGGATACTAATCTGCTCCTCTGATTACAAACATCCAGATCTCTCTTGAACACACCCCAAGACACACAGTATTATGCAGGGAGTGGACACACCTCGCCTGCACACTGTGATTGTACATTTCTGTGCACACAATGGACTCCCTGGGCAGGGTGAGGCACAGAAAAAACTATAACAACAATGTCAGGATCAGCTTACCCTATAGAGTGGACGAGCTACAGTATAGTGCTCACCCATTCAGTCATAAACAGAAATGTGCATGGGATGAAAAAATAGGTTACAGTTTTGTAAGTACATTTGGCAGCACCACAAACCATACAGTGTAACTTGAATCACTCATTACATGTACCCGACAGACTCCCAGATTTACTCACAAGAGTGAGAGCAGACAACACTTGAGCAAACTACGTCAGCGAAGGTAACACAAAGCTGGGAGGTTGAACAAGACCAGGACTCTATGACACAAACAGCTGAATCATAGTGTAACTGGAGTACAGGGTGTTATTCATCTGCCTGTAAACAGATCACTCATTGGCACTCCATTTATCAACTACACTAGTCAAAAGCACTTAAAACAGTCTACCATGCAGTAGTAGTAAAACTGGAGCATAGATTACAAATGACTTGCACTCTTAAGGTAAACATCTGGCATCTGGCCAAAAACCCAAATGGTGAAGGTGCTCATTTACTGCTGTGGCTGCTTTTCACGTGGATGATCGGACCTGTAAACCACTGCATAGTGGTGGTGGAAACCACTACTCTCCTCCATTAGGACTTCAGTTTGAAAGCTTTGTTTGAAATAGCTGGAGCAATTTCAAACTTACTCAGAGACAATGTCTTTGTCAGGAATAAACAGAGTGGCAAAAGTGCGTCTCCAAACTGCAAACTCTACACTCACAGTGCTGGATGAACAATGGGGGCTTTGTTGGGATTCACATGAAAATCAAGCATGCCCTGGCGCTCTCTCTGAGAATACTGCACACCCTCAGCTTCAAAAAACAAAACAAAAAAATGCAGCATGTTGAGCATGATACTGATCACTGATTCAAGAACATCACGGCTACTTGTCGAAATACCATGATGTAATGTGATACTTGCATCAGCCCTTATTTGGTCATTACTGAGCATTTATCATCAAAATTATTTCAGAGTTTGAAAACTTTTTACTGCATCTGAAATCTAAGCTTCATCATGAGACTATACTCACACTGACACATATTTCCACCAAATTAAGTATGCACTGGGGGAACTGGCAACTGAGAAGCAGAATGCCTGGGGTCATTTGCTGGCAGAAAGGAATTTGGCTCTTCAACATGTCCTGCACTTCATACACACATTATCTCAGAAAGCATTTGAATCAATCCTGTTTACAGTGAGATACACAACGTGTCGCTAAAAGAGTTGCAATATGAGAGGATGATGCTCGACAATCAAGATTTAGCAACAAAATAAAGATTGTCTTTACTGTAAGTTCGGTCCTAGGGCCAAACAGTTTTACTGTGAGAGTTTTTCAGTGCTCAGCCTCTATGGATATGTGTTAGTAGAGTGCTGGATAGCAGTGTGAAATATGTAGACAACCAGATAATCTTTACAGTAAAATACAACCTATACAACCACGTTATCCATTAATTACTGTTCCCATGCTGAGACTTTTTCTATAACCCACATCTCTACATGAGGGAGATGCAAGACGAGGAGCTACCCTCACAATCTTATCACGACATGCTGCATGGGGCTATCACTTTCATTAAAACATCTGATTACTGTCTTCTAAGGCCACCGTAGCATTCACAATAACCATATAATGTATGTATTACTATTAACTCTTCATGGAAGGTTCTGAACAACCATTTCTTTGAAGTTAAGATCTTCTGATACAGGGGAATATCACCTTTAATATAATCTGGGTGTCAATACTTTCAATTTATAGTAAAGGTGTCATTACATGTCCAAAAAAGATGTCAGTACATAGTCATAAATACAAAAGCTGTGTCAAAAATACTATATATACTATAATATTATAAATAATATTTGGATTTTACTGCAATCGCTTACAGTAATCCTCCATCTGGATTTTTGCAAAGCAATTGTCAGATTACTAACATATTGTCACTGTCTCGCTTATAACCAATGTCTAAAATCACACGATTTCCTAAGTATCAGTTAAAATTTAACTGCATTAGGGCTGCAACTAACAATTATTATTATTATCAAATAATGTGTCAGTTATTTTCTTGATTAATCCATCAATTGTTTGGTCCATAAAATATCAGAAAATAGTGAAAGATGTCCAATTTCCCAAAGCCCAAACTGACATATTCAAATGTTTTGTTTTGTCTGACCAACAGTCCAAAAAACAAAGATATCCAGTTTACTATCATATAAGGCTAAGAAAACCAGCACAAAGTCACATTCAAATAGCCAAAACCAGAAATCTGTTGTAATTTTTACTTTAAAAATCACTTCTACGATTAATCGATTATCAAAAAAGTTGATTATAAGATAAATTTTCTATTGCTCGACTAATCGACTCATCATTTCAGCTCTAAACTGACCAGGGTGAGACAGAAACCAGTGAGTGATCAAAGCGAAATGAAGGTCCTCTCTCTGTTTTCAAAGCTAGAGAACCAGTGTGCTTACCTACTATGTCCTCATAGGCATTCTCCTCTAAAGTGCTTTTGGAATTGGGTCGACTCCGTGTGTCTGTGGTTAGTGTGCCATTCTCTGTAGGTGAGGATGGATATGAAGATGGCAGACTCGTAGCATCCTCCGACTCACACGACTCTCTGGAAAGAAATGAAGGATGTCAAAACAGACCAACGGGGGAAAGATGCTGCATAGTTGCATACACAAAATGGATGGAAGAAAGGAGGAAGACTCAGTAACTGTCAGTATCAAAAGAGGAAGACAGATAAGAGTAAACAGAAAAAGTCCAGATGTATTAAAAATAGTCCAGACGGCCAGTTTTACTTTTTCTATTTGCCAACTAGGAACAGAGAAAGGCTCAACATGTGGTTCTAGTGGTTAGACACAGAAGTCAAAAGCATTGCTATATCCCTTAAAAACTTTAAAACAGGAGCCACCAATTATAAAATACAGAAAAAATGAAACACCATGATAACATGTGCTCCAATCACAAGAAAATTCTTGATAAGTCACAAGTAAACATGCAGATATCTTACTATTTCTGAGTGTTCTTTGTACAGTATAAGGCACACATCAAATGTCAAAGCACTGCAGAGGAACTTTGCTACATTAGTGCAGGGATCTACAGTATGGTCATGTCGCGCCATCGACAGCTTGTGGCTTTTAAGCTTGGTCTGAAATTGCTAGAGCCACAGGAATGTTAAACATAGAGTCCAATGGATGAACATTTAAGGATTTCATCCCCATTTTACATAGGGACAATCTGGAGAGGCTCCACCCTCACACAAAAAAAACTGAGGACGTCTGATCCTGAGAGCTTTAAGTTAAGAATAACAAACAAGAGCAGACTACAGTATCCAAGACTCAGCTAATATTTATGCAACAAAGGGGCAGAATAATCCAGTGTTGGATTTCACTGGTTTCTATAGGATATTCATTGCTGCTAGTTTAAAGAGAGTTGGAGAATGTAGAGTATCTACAGTTACAGGCAAAGTATGAGTGAACTTTTTGAGTAGGAATATAATGTAAATTTGTTAGGAGTGTGTTTAAATTGCCAAATCTTTTTATGGACCAGAACCAGAGAGAAACAGTATGTACAACAAAGCTTAGTTATTTTTAGTATGAACTGCTTTTACAATACCCAGTAGGCATTTACCTCATGATAAACCTATGATGACATTATTCAATTTGATTAAATTAGGAAAGCTGGGATGACTTTATCTAAAAAGTAAAAAATATTATTATTCTTCAATGGTCTTTTAGGAAACATAACTGATTCAACACTGATCTCCACTTCAAATCCTAAAGACAAACTTAGGAGAACCAGAGTAGATTGCTCCAACACCACAACCAGACACACCGATCAGTAACTTATTAAGCTACCACACCAACAAAGCAAACTCTTGTCTTCCCTGTGATCCAAATTCCTCACAAGACCGTCAGATATGTTAGAAACTTTTCACAAGACATCTAAACAAAGTCACAACAACAATAGGTATGCACTAATCCAGCTTTTTCTCTCCTGATACAGTTTCCACTACCTCAGCTCAGAGAATCTCTTGATACCGTGTACTTATCAATTACTGGTGCTCTCTCTCTCCCTAATTCAAAATCTGTATACCTCACTGGGTGGAACTCATTTGAAGCATTTTTATGTGCGGGAACGTGAGGCCAGAGATTGCTGTGGCACCAAAAACTTGACTTGAGTTGACGGCCTGCCATGACTGAATGAATGTCACTGATAAACGAAACATTGAATGATTCAGTGTATCGGATCAGTACATCCCCATCACCCAAGCTTCACAAGAAAAACTAGGTACTAGTTTACCTAGGTTTACTGTTTACTACTGAGGGGGAGTTAACAGAAATGACAAATGTTTTATTGTCTGAGAATGCAGGAAACAATACAGATAGTGATACAGCTCACAATGCTTGACCTGACTTCCAATGATTGTGTATTTTCATCTCAGTTAAAGGAGAGACATAAGCACACTGATATTCTCACCTATCCTGGAGTCTCATTGGGGTGCTCCCCTCGGCCTTCACCGGTCGTGTCATGCTGGGTGCAGGGGTCGAGGGTAGAGGCGGGGGAGACTCAGAGGCTCTGTTTGGAGGTAGTCCATTGGCTGGCAATGCGCCCTTCTGGTCCCCTTTGGCGTCATACTCAAAAGTGCGTTTAGGTTTAGGTAAGGGGTTGACTGGTGTACCGACAGAGGTCTGTTGGCTGGGGGGTTCTGGGCTCTCAGACCTGGCTGAGGTCACACTAAACCTTTTTCTGAGTTTAGAGAGCTTATCAGACACCAAAACAGCATCTGGTTCAGTGGCAACTGAGCAAATGCTGCTGCGCTTACTGGTGCATGTGCTGTCCAAGTTGTCACCTATCACAAAAGACTTTTGTCTTGTCTTATCTGGAGCGTAGCAATTACTCAGGTAACGTGGAGGGGATGGGCTGGGGTTCTCCTTCAGGGCTTGCTCTATCTTTTGTATCCTGTTGAGGACTGCTGATGTCTCCTTCCGAGCAGACAGGGAACGTACAAATGTTCCTGAGGACTCTGACTTGCCTATCCTTTTCCGGAAGCGACCTACGCCGTCTTTGTCTGCAACTCCTTCCTCCTCCTCTGTCTCTGTGTAGGAGCATTCTGAGAAAGCTGTGCTCATCCTGCGAACCCCCTTAAAGTCAAAAGTTTTCTCGCTACAGGGAGAAGAGAGCAGGCTGGGGCAGCCCTCACTGCCCCCTACACACTCTCCTCCTCTTTTATCTAGAAGCAAGCTCATCCTAGGCAGAGCCACCCTTCTGCACTCCCATTCTGAGATCTTTTTGCGGATTGTGGTGGGGGGAACACCTGCTACTGAGCGGGTGAGAGAGAGGGTGCGCTTGTGGCTTTGGTTAGAGGAAGGTCCCAGTGAGAGCGTGCTCCAACTCAGGGGCCTACCATTAAGTCCATCTCCCGGAGAGAGATTCCCTTGTTTCTCCTTCTGCTCCTGGACGGCCTGACTTTCCTGACAGGACTTGGTTTGAGCTGAGGGCTTATAGATGGAGAGCCTATTGTCCAGGCAGCTGATGCTCTTTGACTTGGTGAGACGGCCTTGGGAGTCAGGGTCACCTATGAGAGATGCACCACTGCACAGGGTAGCAGTTTTGCTGTTCCAGCCAGCACGTACCAAGAACCTGCCGTCAGTCCTGACGTACCTACTCTGCTTCCCAGAGTTCTCACTGTCACTGAGGAGAGACTGCTGGCTCTGCCCCTGACTGGCAGAGAGAACAGGACACGGTGATGTAGACTGGCACCTAAAACAAGACAGAGAAAGGTGTGAACAAACCATGTAAACATTTAAATGTTTCTCTGAGGGGGGAAACACATTACAGCCTGACAGATATTAATAAACCAAAAGAGGCAAATCATAGAAGCTGCCAACAAATCCACTCAACCCTGCAGCATGAAAAGTAACTCGATGTGGAACAGATGGAAGAAAACTGTAAAGAATCAGCTGAAAATTCTGAATTCATTTCCAAGATCAAAGACAGATTGAAAACCTGAGCCACTTATTTAGAATAACCACAGGAAAGTATTTTGTCTTTGGCAGCATGAGATTCAATAAAGGCCAAAGGAAATACAGACTACATTAAAATGCCACTGTGGATTTTTCCACATCATCAAAATAACTTGAGGAGAATCACAGTGGACCTCACACAGAAAGCAGTATGACAAGCAAGATTTATTACAGCGGTCTTACCTGTAAAAGTCTCACTGTTCCTCTCTGGTCCTAAAAGCCTTTTCTGATCCCTGCAGCTGAGTGATACTAGGTGCTACAGTAGTCCCACGCTCACTGATGACTGTACCTTCGTTCACCACACACACGCACACAGTTTCTCACGGTGCTCACTCCTTTAAGATTTCCAAAGAGAGACAAACTTTCCCTGTAAATCCCTGACACCTTACTATTCATAGTCTTTCAGGAACCATGTCATGACTTGGAAGCTGGCTAAGTCTTGCGAAAGTGAAGCGTTGGGAGATCTGATGTCACAGCCATGGTTAGAATAACAAGCATTATGGGAGGAGGAAGCTGAGGGCTGCGGACTGTGATCCAACAATGCAGGTTGGGACAGATCTCGCCTCACACCTATCTGCCCTTCCCTGGTTTCATTCCTCCTGCTGCAGGGTTGGGAGACATTTACAACAGCTAGAAACCTGCAAGCTGCAAGCATGATGGATGCATTTCATCTTACTCTCCTTTGAAGAAATATGAGAATACAAGACGACGAATAATGTCTGGAGATTTTTACTGCTGGTTTGTAGTATTTTGAAGTCCAATAAATATATTTTTACACACAAAACTTTGGATAATGTGATTAATCAGACTGATATATGATATATCACTGAACATGATTTCACCCAGCTTGGTCAACAAGGAATAACTGAATATGATACTGTAGTTCTTATAAGCAGTATATTAACATTTAATAAACACTAAAGTAGTCGTAAGCATATATAAGGACATTTTAAGTGTTTATTAATGTACAGTATTAACAATAATAACTTCTCCCATGCAAACATATTTTATATTATTACAACTGTGTTTGACTATATTATCATTCATTATCTGTTTATACACCAGCCTCCACTTATGGGTCCGCACAGGAGGAGTTATAAATGTTGATAAATATATTAATAATAATAAATATCTGTTTACAACTAGGCTACATTATAGTATGTTATAAACAATTTATTCTTTATAAACTGCTAATAAATACTAAATAGGGGGACTTAAGTAAAGTGATGTCAACATTTCATTAAGAGGGACAACCTCTAAATCATCATATAATAGTAATAAAACATGAAATGGACTTCATCTTCAGTCTCACCTTAATCACATAACAACCAACGCCTTTTGTAGAGTTACTATAGCTACTTCACAAAAGGCTCTACACTATAGCTTTATTTCATGAGAAAAATTTAGGTTTGTATCAAACATTAACAGATAATCTTTCCCACACTATGAATAAAGTGAGCTCTGATTACTACCTTACTCAGATTATTAATGTAAATACATACTAACTTGTCTCAGGTGAAATGTCTATCAGACTTTAATATTTGCAGATATTTTTTAAACACTCATATATTAAACACATATTAATTAGCAGTCCAACACATGACATGTTGCAGTTAGCAGTCCAACACATGACATGTTGCAGTGCTTCAGCAGGGAGCTATTAGAACTTGTCTGGCAACTTAAAATCCTTTCCTGGTAAAACTCCTAACTAAACTTCTGCCAAGGAGCATGGCTAATGCAGCAAGCCAGAGAGGGAGCAATGTCTCTGAAGCTAAATATCAATGGGAATGTTTTAGTAGCAACCAGACCAAACATTCAGTAATGCAATTCTAATGCCAGTAACAGTACAGTTTATTGAGTTAATCACAGCAGTTTAAATCTTTGCTCTCTGGTTTGATGTCCTCTGGGGTTTTACATTTTTTCTAATTTAACAATTAAAACATGGGGAAGATTCAGTGCTGTCTCCACCCTCGACCATGATTCCACCAATGTGACAGTAAACAAGCAAGAACAAGATGATATGGAAAAAAAGATTCAAACCGGCTTCATATTGTGGTGTGTGAATGTTTCAAAGAGACTGCATCTATGTTCCATTTGTGCACTAAGTGCACTACTTACTGTAGTGTCTTTAGTCTGAAATGCTCATTTGACTGAAGTGACTTTGAACTGAGTCTTTACAAAATGTTTGTTTTGCAATATATTATTTTGTTTTTGTGTACTTTGTATCGTTGTTTATATGTTTTGTTTGTTTGCCTCCTTTGGTTCGTACAATCACTATCTCATTGCTACACTGCACTTAAATTTGATCTGTTTATGTAGCAGCAGATTTAATCAACTGCAAAAGTAAAATCAGCCACAGAAAAAGACGGATTTTAGAATATTATGGCCTCATTTAGCTGGGATTACACTGTAAAATAAAATGTAGACTGCAGTATGAAGACCTCTCCATTAGACACACAAAGAAAATATGTGCAGAATTTTTGTCTATTTAGGGTGTGGGGACTTTTAGGGGGTTCTGATGGTCTGGATCATGCTTGTAAAAATAAGCCCAGTTTAGTCAGCTTCAGCTGAGCCGGCCACACGTACAGTACTGTACAAAGAGCTGGATGCCAGTCACGACCTGGCCTCTGGCTTTCACTCAGGCTTCCAGGGCATGCTAACCACAAGCCACTTCCTGTTACTGAC
The DNA here is from genome assembly GCF_020085105.1 of Siniperca chuatsi. NCBI lineage: Eukaryota > Metazoa > Chordata > Actinopteri > Centrarchiformes > Sinipercidae > Siniperca > Siniperca chuatsi. The sequence continues at coordinate 16,205,981 of NC_058042.1, forward strand.
CAGGATGGAGGGAGCAGACTGCTCATACAAACAGCACTTCTGCTATTATAGTTCAGCATATGTAAACTTTATCATCCATCAGCACTTTTCTCTGTCACTTGTGCATTATCTTACATAAAACTCTTTATTTTTAGTTTTGGAGGTTTTATTTGCTTACATATCAGTAATTAAGATAAATTCAGTGAATGTGCATTTCTGTATGTATAAAACACTAGTCACAGCCTTTTCTGTATGTTTTGTGTTGCTAAAACACCTCTCTGGATTGCTTTTATAGTTACTTGTGATCTTTGAGGTGCAGGACATTCCTTCAAACATCAGAAAATTGGCAGGGAAGATCTTGTATTGTAAGTTTAAATTATTCCCTCACAGAAGGTCACAGAACAAGAATCAAGCACACCCTACGTTTTTGTGTTTGGCTTTGTACTGATTTTTTCCCACCATGTTGCTGCATGTTGCCATGCGTGGCTCTAGAGGTTACACAGTTCAATGCAGGTGTCATTTGTCCTAGAAACTGATCGCTGGTTAATTTCATAGTTTAGGGGAATGCTGCAAAGCATCTTTGCCTCATAAGCTTTAAATGTGATGTTTAAGAATCTAGGGTAACATGAGGATAGCAAGCAGTTAATAAGGCTCTACTACAATGACAATTAAACTGATCAACAGAGGCTAAGGTTAAATGCACCATTATCACGTTAGAGGAATGCAGCCAGCACATTGAGAGATGTGCTACTGTTATTAGTGTTTTCCTCACATTTACATTCACCAAGTTTACTTTGGGAATAGTGTACTTTTGACAAATCTGTGGTAAAACGTGCACATTTACCAGCAAATGAATGCCATTTATCTACATCATAATATTAACATTATGATTAAAATTTGTGTGGTTTGCCATTTCCAGTAGGCCTAATTTACACCACAAGCAATTACAGAAACCAGCTGCCACAGGTTAATTTATGTTTTGCGGTGAAAGAAATATTGCCCTGTGTGTGTTTACCATCACTGTCTCATCAGCATCAGAAAATGAGGAAGTATAGACTAAACAACACTGCCAGTCAAACAGTAGCATTACTATATATTAGAATACCGATAGAAGAACCAATGCTAACAATCATCTTGCTCACAATCAGTCACAAGGTGGTGTGACAGTGTAAACACAGACTACATTTCACAGATGTCAAGTACAATGATCATGTGTAACGACTGTATGTGAGATGAGATGAAATCTTTTCTTACCACTCTGCCTGTTCCTAAGAAGACTTTCTGGTTAAAGAAAAAGCTGAGTAAAATATGACAGGATGATAAACTGTAAGAATGAATAGTCTAGATATCACATATAATTCCCAAAGTTTGTTTTTCTCTCCCAGCAGGTCATTGTCAGCTCTCAACATGCTAACACAAGATTCAGCTCCCTACTCACAGTTCAGAGTTGGATGGGGCCCTTGTCCAGGATACAGGATTGTACTTGCAAAAGCTTTGGAAGTCTTATCATGACTGACAATCATTAGTGGTTCTTTCCCATAAGTGAAAAAAATGTGGTTGAAAATGAATGAACTGATATTACGTACAGCACTTGATTCTCTTTCATATCAAAAGAACAAAACATCCAGTCAGATGGATACTCTGACACCATGTGATATGACTGAAAGTGCACCAGCCCACCCCTGTCCCAGATGTCACTGACCTGTCGGGGACGTCCTGTGGAGCTTTACCCCCTCTTGCACAAGGAACAGCCTTCGAACTCTTGTTGGCAGTCATGTTTGTCTGCAAACCGCCCACTCACCTGAAGGACAAACACAAGGATGTGAAACTTTTGAAAAGATGCAGCATTCCACGCATTTCAATAAGCAAAAAAAAAAAAACATGAACTCATACTGCAAACTAAAACTCTTCTGAGGTTGTTTGGGTTTGTCAGTGAGTGCTATTAGGAATTTAGACTGTGAATTAAGGATATCACTAAAATATTAAATGGAATTAGACTCACAAAAGGTCCAACCCTCTCATGAACATGGACTTTAATCCAGAACCACATCAAAAACCAGATGGCCAACATTCCTGTAAGACCACAGCCAGGACCCAAGTCAAAATTGTGTGCGCCATCAGTGTGAACATGTCAACTCATGTTACTTGACTTGGCTTTGTAGCTCTGCTCACCACCTGGGTTTAATGTTGGTCAGACACTGCTTAACTTTGGCATCAAAGGGTGAACACAGGTTCCAACAATAACAATAGGATTGTTATAGGAAATTATGGACTTAATAAAGTACTATAACCCTATAGTCGATGTTAGCTTGACTTGATGTTGAAGTTCTAACACTCCCAAAATTTTACTTCTTCTCAATCGCAGATTAACATGAGAGTAAAGTAGAAAGGTAGTTATTGCACTTGACAACTTTTCATAAGGCAAGCTAATAAAAAATCCTACAAAGTACCCCACTTCACTACAAGTGCCATGTTGAATCTTCAGTGCAAACATTGCAGACGAATTTCAACAAACCAAAAGCAAATGGTATAACTAGCACAGCATGTAGACAATGCTGTGCCATAGAAACTCTGGTGTTCAGGCACAGCTATTCCTCCACTTTAAAAAAAATGTCTATTTTCACATCAAACAACACAGAACTACATTACTGCCACTAAAACAGCTCAACTGACACTATTTAAACAAGGTCCTGATCCACATTTGAATCAGAGCCAGAGAGGAAATTTGGAAAGAAAGCCATTGTTCACTTGACCGCTACCCCGTTGGTAGTTCTGTAATGCATAAACCAGGATAATACAGAGTATAATTGACCAATTTGATGTGTGCAGAGACATTAAGGTTTTATTGTTATTTTGCAGCTACCTGTGTGTGTTTGTTGTGCATGATTTAATCAAGGTCTCCACAGTGGATCATCATGTGTCTGTCACTGCACTTCAGCACAACATTTTAATTTCAGAGGCTGCCTTCAGGTGGCTGCAGATACTTAATTAACTATAGGGGAAGGCTTTTATGCAGTGTAAAAGCAGCAGTGGATAACAGAGATTGGTAGTCCTCTCATTAAAGGCTCAAGGCTCAAGGTTCAAACAAATCACAACAAAATACATTTGCCCACTTATTCCTTGTGATATTTAGTACAGCCTGACAAAACTTTTTAGGCCAATACCAATATTTGAGAGTTCCAAAAATGAGATAACGATATATATTGCCCGACAGTCTTTTGTTTTTTTTACATAAAGGCACAACATAAACAAACATTTTTGTTAAGGATCCCTGATTGATTTTTTTTTGTATTGTGGCCACGATATACACTAAGTGTGGTACTTTGTAGTTGAAAAACAAACTTGTCAGTGCTCTCTGGTGGACAAACAATGGAATGAAGACACTAATCTGAATTACCGCAATCATATCTTTGGCATTCCTTTACTGTAATGTTTATTCTTACAGACATATGCACAGATACCGATATATCTGCGTTTAACTAATAATCGGGCGATCCATCAGCCCGAGCGGTTAATTGGTCTAGCTCTAATATCTAGCCGTGCAGATAGTTTTGGCTTTATTTTCCAAGAGATTTCTGCCTCTACCATAATATGATATGACAATATAATAGAGGGGAACAAAATTTTGTTGATAGTGCTAAAAGCATTGCTGGGAGTCGCTTAAAGCATGCTCTCACAGATGCATGTTGTTATTACTTATAGACTGTGGATCAGTTTCATTTAACATCCTCTATTTAACACTATGAAAAGCTCTAACAGCAGAAAAAACTGTTAAGACATCAACCTTATAATAAACATTTCCTGGATCAAATTAGACCAGCAGTCAGTTAAATCCCCCCTTCAAACTGTAGGCCATTGCCCCTGAAAATCACTTTGTAGCAATAACCCTTTAAACATCGTCCTGGTGCATAAGGAGGTCAAATGGAGATCCCTAGAGATCAGAGGTAGAGGATGGGAGGGTGCTTGGCAGCATGACTTGTTTACAGGAAGTTGTTGTATGAAGAAGCCAGCCAACCAGTAGTGGATCTGAGTCCTATAGAGACAGATGAGGAGAGAAAGGGAGCATTCCTGCTGTCAGCTATTTCCTGTAACTGTGGATTGTGTTAAGAGGACGGGACATGCATCATTATTTTCAAAGAATGATGTTGTCCTGTCCTGTGTATAACTCTCCAGTACGGTTGTTAGTCTGTGAACTATGAAGAAAATTACACTCAAAGTAATGCATAGGTTGCATTGAGGATTGTCCTGGGAAAACACACTTTTTGGATAGCAAAATGGAACAAAAATTAGCTAAATAATGTATCCATGATTGCATGATAAAACAAAACAAATCATTCTGGAAATCTAAACCAAAAAGGAAATTGAGACAAAAAATAAGCAGAACTTGAGAAATACATTCTTTCATATTACTCTAAATTAAACCAAATGAAAATATTCTGCTTACATAACATTCTGACACACTGGCAGCTGTGTAAATTATTATTTCTGATTAATACCTGCTGAAACAATACTGTATGTTTTTGGATGTGACATTCAATATTCTCTCCGACTCTCTCGCTGATTGAAAACATGAAGCTTCTGTCATTTCAATTTGTAACACCTTCAAGCTAACATACAACGTTTAGAGGGGAAAAAAACTGCAATCAGCTGCCAGGATCAAACTGTTACCATTTTAAATGATGTCAGCTCTACACAATTTAGTTATGAAGTTGAGAGGGATGTTTATTTGTATAAATTCATCATTTCTTTGGACTGAGAATGCTACAATCACAGAAATGGGTCACAGAGGCCCAGGATGGACTTTGCAGTGTAAACACCAAGGCGTTAGCCAACTGACTTCCTGAGGTCTGATACCATCTCTCTACACAAAATCATAAGCTGTAAACAACCACTTCTAAGAAAGCTCTAGAGTACTTTTAAAGTGCATTCAACCGGATTCAACACAAATTTTCTCTTGAGATGTCAGAGCCAAAAGGCTAGCTAATGGGCAACAGTAGCCGTGTTTCCATCAATATATTTTTATGCGCATTTTGAAGAAGAACTGCATTAGTAAAGGTTGATGGAAATGGCTAACTTTACGCTCGCTTGAGGTGGTTTCTGCCTTTTTTGAAAAAGACTTAATGTGCTTAATGGGAGATGGAAACTGCATTCTTTCTAATGATCAGCAGGGGCGACTCCACTGGTTGCAAAAAGAAGTCAGATTGTATAGAAGTCTATGAGAAAATTACCCTACTTCTCACTTCATTTATTACCTCAGTAAACATTTTCCTAATGAATCGCTGGTTTCAAGTCTTCTTCAATACAGCATGATGTTCATTTTGTAAAGTCGCTACCACGGCGACCTGTCAATCAGGATAGAGGCGATTCGTGTCCACTGCACTGTGTACATTTAACTAGCCGTGAACTTTGGGTGCTGTCTGTCTTTTCATCTAAGAACTTTTACCCTTTCACAGTGTGTTTTCACTTCATGAAAGTTAATTGTAACATTTTGGCTGCCTAAAAATGTCTTGTTCAGCGTTCAGTTGTACTAAAAGACACTAAGGAGTCAGCTGTTAATTTTTTCTGGTAAGTACAACTTGTTTTAAGCCTGTTTTTCACAAGCCAAAATTTGCATCCCAATTAATAACGCACAGTTAACGTGAATTACGGATGCACCTTGCTAACCCCGCTAGCTAGCTCCACCCTCTCGCCCAAATATGGTAACTTCTGGTTTAAAAAAAACAACATGGTGATGACCAAAATGCCAGTCTCGAGGCTTCAAAACGGTAGTCCACAAACTTCTTTTATACAGTCTATGGTTCTGATGTAGCGAACATTTAACTCGCTCGCTGTGTCCGCTGACAGCGTCTTGATATTCCCATATCCCTTCTGACGAAACTACACTTTGCGTAGCCTAGTTTATTCGCTCCAAACCGGTTGATGGAAACGCGCCTAATTCGCATTTTCTTATTTTTATCATTTCAAAAGTTCGCTTCAAACTCGCTTGACAATTTGATGGAGACACAGTAGTGAGAAGTCAGCAGTTTCATGCTGATCACTACTGTGTCTTGATGACACACTTGACATTGGTGTTAAATGTTTGATGTTTTACAGAATGAGGCGGGGCACGAAAAGACAATGTATAAGGGCAGACGTTGGCCTGACTGTGTTATTAAAGAAATTAGTTGGCAGAAGATTTTGTACAACATTTCACAACACACTACAATATGTTCCTCAAATAAAAACACTTTGCCAAACAGGTATTTGCATGCTTCACAATACCTCTGGGGATAAAAACTTTTTAAATTTTAGAGTTAAAGCTTCAATAGTTCTTATTGATAAAGTCGATATGGCAAACTTGTAAGGTTGTTGCTCATTTACACATCAAGCAGATATGGAGCAACATTAACATTATTTTGGAGTCATGTTTGTGACCACCAGGTGAATGTAAGTTCGATATTCACTCTCCTTTTAGCTCTGTTTTGGTCTCCACCAACTCCTGATGGAAATATCTGGCTCTTTAGCTGCTAAATGTTCCACTATGTTCACCAAATAGTCACTAACTGTGTCTGTCTGCTATTTTGTGCTGAGCAGGTAGTGGACAGTGGGTTTTAGGTGCTTTTTTGCTGAAAACAGCTGGATGCTGCAACTGGAAACAACACTGATAAGAACAGTGGGACTGACCCAAAACAACTAAGTTGCGGGCCGGAAAACCTAAACAATAATCTGAAAGATACTACGCTCTGTTTGTTAACATGCAACAACCTGAGGGGTTGTTGCATGAAAACATGAAAATATTTATTTTTAAGAGTGGGGCGCCCTGGTAGTTCACCTAGTAGAGCGTACACCCCATGTACCTTGACAGGATACTATTTACAACTACTCTGTTTTACACATCCACACTCCTAAAAAACAGCAATTTTATAAAATGTGCTCCCAAATCACACATCTGCACTTCCCAGCTACTGAACAGTAGCTTGACTACTTCATGTGACTACTTATAGCTTTGTTAAACAAGACATACAGCCTTGGAGAAGTTAAAAGTTCTCTTTCCCTTATTTTAATCCCTATACTTGTAGCAGAGAGCTGAAATTAGTTCTCTGGCTCTGACTTAAAAACAAATCCCAAAAGCCACTGTCCCTTTAAGATATTTAACACCATCATCTCAGAGACCTTGCTTATTTCAGGGTTTTTCCTGTTTTTTTTTTTCATGTTCATGTCTAGAAGTACTAATTGATTACATGAGAGGCATATCAATGACGCATATTTTCCTCAGCAACAAGAGCATATTCATGAAATGGGACTACAACAGTGTCTCCTTTAGACTATTTGGGCTGGAATAAAAGAGTCCTTTGTGTTCAATCTGTCCTTGAGAGGGAGATGTGGTAAAAAGTAAGTCTTTTATCAGCTGTGTGTGTGTGTGTGTGTGTGTGTGTGTGTGTGTGTGTGTGTGTGTGTGTGTGTGTGTGTGTGTGAAAGAGAGAGACTCTATTAGGTAAAATATCTTTCAAAAGAGAGTCCATACGTCCCTGGCCCTGTCACATTTGTCAGATCATCTGATACACAGTTCTCTCCACTACATGGAGGAGCGTACCAATATTTGCCTGATCCATCAGACTGCGGCTGCATTCAAAATATCAAAGTACGTTTTCAGAGGGTGAAAAAAACACCTGGACCTGATGCCAAGAGCTTCTTTTTTATTCAATAAAGACTACACTCAAATATGCACTCTCTCAGCACCTGGCACTTGATGTTCAGACTACGAGAGCATGGCACGATTTTATGTAACAATTTTATGACGTCAACTTTCATTAACCTGCACCTGGGTTCAGCTTCAGATCTTTGTTTATCCTGAAACATGCAGTAGCAGACACAACAGCTTTCATAAACAGAGACTAATACTCTCTTCTTCTGTCTCTTGCTACTCTGCTTTTATGGCTGACCTGGTCCTCAGTTTCTGCTGATCAGGAACCTGACTTCAAGGTTTTAATAACCACCAGAGAGCATTACAGGCAGCCAAGAAGCAATGGGGAAAGGAAGAGTGAAAATCTCTGCAAATTCTCAACTCTTTCCAGACGTCACAACTCACTGGCAGACATGAGCCCACGCACTGATCCACGCCATTGTTTCAATATCTGCAGAAAGACCAGTTTTGTCCACTAAAGACAAAAAGAGACTTGAGCTGGTTGAGTTGGATCATGTTAAACAGAGCATTGTGGGAGTTGAGTTGCAACCTAGGATATTACAGTCCACATAAAAACATTTTAGACACACATATGAACTGTACATATGAGGGGTATACACATACAACCTTGTATTGCAGGCCAAACATGAATGAAAAGTAAAACCTTTACTTAATCATCTGTCTGGTAATATACAAAACGTTTTCGGCCATCCAGCCTTCATCAGTTCATACGTACTTGACTGAATCAAAAATTCATGAGTGCGACCCCCTCTTCGTTTTATGTATATATGCATCTAGGATAACGCACCAGTTGGTCAGAGCGCATTGACAATCCAACAAATAGGAAAAGCAAAACCTCTCAACTGAAAAAAAAACCCTGATGTATTATACTCTGGATATAATATACTCTGGATATAATATATATAACCTGAATAGCAGTTTGAGGCTCTAACAGTCTCAATGTATATATTTAAAAGAAAACCACCAAGGTTGATGCTACTGGCAGTTGCACATAGCCATACCTATATAATTACCCCCATACTCTACCACATGGTTCGCCATGCTGCCACTGTACAGCTCAATTGACCAGGTGGAATCAATTCTTGGAAACTTTTTTATCTCCTTTTTTAGCCATTTCAGCTTTCTTTTTTTCAGATTAATCATGGCATATTTTCTCTTTGTGGAAAAGAGGGAAACCCTTCTGTGTAACCTAGATATGAGCATGCACAGCTGCAGAGGCAGGCATGTGGAAAACAAGCTTATATCCATCTGAGCTGCAGAGGCAGGGGGGCTAGAATTTGTGTCACAGAGCTGACCTCTGACACACAGTCTTTGACTTTTCCAAGGACATAAAGTAGATACGATGTATTGTTGTTTGCCTCTGTCTTAAAACCAACAAAAACAATGATAACTTGTACATCACCTGTGTTGTTGCTCATTTTCTCTACTATGAGCATATTTGTCAGTGCTTACCATCTTCTATACAGATTAAAGATTTAAGAGCTAAGACTGGATATTTAAATTTTATAAATTGGATGTTTTAATCTCTATGAGCAATTCATTAACAATTTTCCAGAAATCAGCAACGCCAATGTGTTTTTCCACAAACACCTGCTATGTAAATATTCTGAATTCTGCAATGTCACACACAAAAAATCTGTTTCCGTCACTATTTTACTAAACCTCTTTTTATCAGTACATACACTTCTACACCTCAGCCAGTCATAAAATGTTATCAGCGTTGGTTTCATTTTACCATAAGTGATCTTTCCCTAACCTTCACCAAGTAAATTTTCAAAGAAGCAGATCAGAAAACACTTATATGAACTGTTTGTGGAACAGTTACAGTGTATGGGTCAATTTACCTGAGTTATCATTCAGACTTTCTAATGCACAAATTCAAAATGCTAAGAAAAGCAATGAAACATGTACATGATAAAGAAGAAGCTTCAGTTCTATGGATTTAAATAATCTGGAAATTGTGTGTGCAAGTCAAGGTGTGCTGATTAATGGCACTATGAAAATTATGCTCCAAGACAAAGCCACTAGCAATTTATTATAGGTTATATAGGTATAGGCTGTCTTCTTTATAAAGAGGATTTACAAATCGCAAGCTTTAAGAAAAAGCATGCACCATTTATTCTGAATTTCAACAGGTTCTGACAAGTGTTTACAGGTTCACAAACACAGCTGACAGTGATTGTATTCAGACATCAAAGCTGATGGTGAACTACTTGTATCTGAGCAAGCAATGTTAGACGAACTAACATCCTGAATAAATGGCGGCAGAACATCTCATGGCATGTTAATGGTGGCATGGAGATCCCATTAAATCATTGCACTTCACTCAATGTATAGTGCATAAATAGAATTGGTTATAACGTGACGTGCATAAGTTAAATGACACTGTGGCTGCTGGTTTATTATTACTCTACAGCAAACCTAAAGAAATGTCAATAAAGAGATGCCACCTGCATTGAGCCAAGGTAACTAAATCACAGTGTAGAATACTTTCTATAGCAACAAATGTTAAAGAAAAGTCAGAGGTTGTAAATTTATAAGTCAGGGATGTATCAGTGTCGTCATACAAGTGTTCAACAGTAGCTAGCACTGGCAAACTACAAGACAGTCTCTAATATTCTCATCAGCAAACAGAGTCAAACAAGTCTTTCAAGGAAAAAAAAGACACAGGAATAACCAAAACAGCAACACAACAGACATTTCCGAAAATAGGTTTAAATAGATCTTGAGCCTGACTTCCAGCTGTGCTACAATACAACCACAAACTGCAGCCAGGCACTTGTAGCTTTGGTCACAAATATAAATAAACATCAGCATGGATGCGTCATGAGGAGCAATAAAAAGTGAAAGTAGATTTCCTTATCTAAAGAAGCATTCTTTCTCAGTGGTTGATAACTTCAGTTGAGCTTCAGGGTAAAAGTTAATAGAGGTGGTCTTGTGACCTGAACAACACTCGAGTAGATACCTGACTGAGAAATCTGCTTAGAAGAAATTATATTGAAATACTTCCTCCACTCTAAACAGCTGTGGCTCAGGTTCCCTTCAGCAAGACCCTAAACAAAACTCTCCTTCAGAGCTGATCTACAGCCAACAGTGTGAGACTGTAACACTAAGCAACGCTCAGGCATGTTTAAGTGTATGAGTGTGAACTAAAGTACTGATGAACAGCAAGCACCTGGGTCCAACTTAACAAAGACTTTAAGAGATAATACTTGCATTTCAACATGCTCTCTTGCATCACTCCATCACCACAACGATGGAAAGGCTACTCAAATTACTACCTTGCATCTCCCGAGGGAACAACAGCCACTACTTCAAACATCACTGTCAGAGTAGGTACAAACATGTTAATTAAATAACTGGTCCACTAATTTCATACTTCAAACGCCTGGTTCAAAAGTTTTATGATTTGCTGATTTTTCTAGCTGTATAGATTCACATTTCAATGTACAGTGTACTAATCCTCATCTGAGACAATCTGACATCCTTTAAGGGACAGATCACTCAAAAACACAAACCTTTCACTTTCACCTGAAGCACATTTTGAATGTGATTTGACCAGGTATAGAGCCCTTACAACACACCTAATGGCAATGAGTCTCAAGTACATTTGGAAAAACCCAACAGCAATGTCTCTTTATAAATATGACACAATTCAATATAAATCTACACACATTATTGCTGCATACTATTTTCTTGTCAGCTACTTTTTTACCCAGAAGGATGAAACTGTTCGCAACGACAAGTGGATTATTGTGAGTTAAATGATTACATGTGCATTGTTTTTAAGAAAGAGGAAAATTACTTTCACTGTGATGTTGAGTGAACAACAGCCCCTTTAAAAGTGTCTGGTGATGGGCCAGACTCCCTCCTGTTAAACTGAATGGAGAACAGAGAAGAATTTCCTCAATAGCTTTGTGTTGACAGTCCCGTCCAGTGAGAGGGGAAGGTCATTGTTTGATCTGCACAATAGAAAGCGTTTAAGGGAAAAAAGAGAGCTAAAGAAAACCAGTCACATCGCTAGGCTTTGCATTATAGTGTATAAGATAAGATCATATGGATTTAATTTGTAATCTGTTAAGAAAACGCATACAAACATTCATGATAGCACCTAAAGCTTCTCATATTTAAACTACAAAGCATTCAGTGCTTGCCTTGCCATGCATTTGCCAGTGTTGTTCTAAAGGTGTGCATCTGGATCTAGATCTGCATCACATTCACACAGACAATCACGTGTTACGCGACTTTTACATCCAAGTAAAGTGCAGGAGGTCATAAGAAAGTGGAGTAGTTTAAAAAAACGCACATCTTTCAGTGTTCAGACAATCATTTTTAAAATTCCTGGATCCTCATGTGCCCCACAAACCAATCACTTTTTGCTTAGCCCATGGTCTAAATCTGCACCAGATTTCATTGTAATCTGCTACTAAGTTTAAAATAAAAAATAAGTTCAAGTTAAAATTATGGCCCCCTAACTAACTAACTAACTAACTAACTAACAAGCAGAGCTGAAAACCTACCTTTATGAGTATGCTGTGGATAAAAAGTACAATACTGATATGTAAAGTATGTACTTGTGCATTATTTCTTACATGGTTATTGCCACCTAAGATTACCACATTAATCCTTCACTGGTTTGTACATGACATGTACTGCATGTCAAATAGTACATAGGTCTGTACTATACCTGGCCTATGTATGTACTGTATATGCCATGTACAGTACCTACAGCTTTAACAAAGAAAACGGCATGTGTACAATCTTGTATAAAATCTGTATAAACTATGTACCTTAAGCATGTAAGACAAAATCCACAGCACACATTTAAAGTTCACACATTTTGTTTCACGTGGGTTTTATCTCCAAAGACAAAAACAAAGTCCAAACTACAAGGGGAAAAGTCCACAGTGAGTTCACCTCAGAGAGGTCTGATCATGGGTGCTGTTTCTGCTTATCTGCTGGTTTGACTTTGTGGATGTTTTAAAGCGATAACTTGGTGTAATTACAATCCACAGAGTTACTGCTTTGTATCCGCTGGGACATTTTTCTTCATTCAAAGGGTCAACTGAGAAAAAAAAACAAAAAACACACACACACACTCACACTGTTTTAGCCTGCTTACTGCACTTCATCGTTTAACATCTCGATGACCAAATATGGTCACATGGAGATTAGGACTACATTTAAACGCACCTTGCTATTTTTTTACGACACCTTTTACACACTTTTCAGGCTTTTTATCGGAGCCTAGTTTTCGGTAGTTTGTGCCGGTTTCCTACCGCTAAGCTAGCTAAAAGTTTAACCCTCCTGCTGTAACGTTAGCTCGTCGATAACGGTCCAAAAAGCAGGCGGCTTTTAACGTTACCTCCGAGTTTCTCCTCACATCCATGGCGGCTGACCTTTTCAGATTATAATCCCCTTTTGCGGCGCACAAATCCCTTTTCTTCTACGCGGTGAAAAACTTTGGCTGCTTTACCTGCCCTTCTCAATAAACTCCGACTTATGTCTTTCCAGCCAAAACCGACAAAAAAGGGAAGAAAAAAACCCTCCTGCCTCCCCTCTCACAGCCTGCAGCAGAGTGGAAGGCAGGACTTGTTGCCATGGAAACGGGTTGTTTGCCCCCCACTGTTCTCGGGATTTGCCCCCCCTGTCCTCCTCAGAGAGGCATTCATCCTCTCTCTCTCTCCCTGCCTTGTTTATTGTCGCGGCGAGCCGAGGAGTGTGGATGAATATTCACGAGCTGAAGGCTGCTGATGGGATGAAACCGTGTTGCCAGCGTTGCTAGCACATTGTCATGCTGAAACCCGCTGGTCAATAGGAATACGTTTCCCCCACACAAAGATGCCTTTCATTTGACAGAGATGAATGTGTAACCAAGCAGGTCGTGGAGCAGTGCATGAAGCCCGCACTCACCAAGTTTTGAATCAGCGTTAACAACATGTACAAATACACTGTGGTGAGCAGTGGTTGAATTTAACTAAGTAGGCTATATTTACTCTAGTGCTGTGCTTAAGTACACATTCGAGGTACTTATACTTCACTTGAGTATTTCCATTCTGTGCAACTTCTACTTCACTACATCTCAGAGGCAAATATTGTACTTTCTCCTCCACTGCATTTGTCTGACAGCTTTAGTTACTAATTACTTTTCAGATTACACATTTTCATACCCTTCCTGTCCAGTGAAAACTGTGTACCTATCTTATCTGTATGTGATTTTGATTTTTTATGTTAAACTGAAGGATTATGTGTAAAATTCTCCCACATCTTAAGATAAATAAACTATTTACAACCCCCCTTGGATTAGCTGGAAAATGCATCATCACAAAGCTGAAAACAGAGCTGTTTTTCTGAGCTCGTGAAAAGTTTCAGAGATACGTGGTTCTCACAGGACAGTGACGCAAGAAACATATGATGATCTCATACAATGTGATGCATTGCTGTAGATTAAACTGCCCAACAGTATAAAAAGTAGCACAACCATAAGCATCTACAGTAAAATGCAACTTACACATTAATGCAGCAGTAATATTAATCCCAAAACATCATATATAATATTAAACACTGACAGGGAACATTTTCTGCATACTACTGAGTACTTTTACTTTTGATACTTTAAGTAAATTTAGCTGATAATACTTACATACTTTTACTTAAGTAGGGTTTTGAATGCAGGACTTTTACTCGTAGTGGAGTATTTTCACACTGTAGAGTTGCTACTTGTACTAAAGTAAAGGATCTGAATACTTCCGCCACCACTGGTGGTGACATTATTATTTATTTAAACAGTGGAGGAAGAAGTACTCAGATGATCTATTACTTAAGTAAAAGTAGCAATACCACAGTGAGGAAATACTTACAAGTAGTCCTGCATTCAAAATCTTACTTAAGTAAAAGTTTTTATAAATATAAAATTATTATAAATATTATATTTTTGGATTACTTTCACAGATGCATTTTCATGTAAACAGCATTTTAATGTTGCAGCAGGTTGAGAGGGTAGTTTAATCTTTTTAACAATTTTGTAATGTAATATACTGATCAGATGTTTTGTACTGTAAAATCTTTACTGCAAAGTAACTGGGCATGTAGTACTAGACATGTTGTTAAGTAGAAGTAGAAAATAAAATGAAATCTTGTTTTTGCTGACGTCCTGTGGTTTAACTTCTCACCTTGCTGCAGTGATATACAGGTGTACTCCAAGACCCTATGACATCACTTGTGGGTGTGGTTACAGGTGCAACAAAGCACAAATCTGACAGGAGACAACCAACCACACACATCAGTGGTGTTGGGTAAAACAGGCTTGAAACCTTTAATCAAAGAGGGCAATGAAACACTGTTGATCTCTCAACGTATCATACAGTGTCGCTGCTTTGGAGGCTCAATGTAATATCAATGTAAAAGTCTGTGCTGTGGTTCTGCAGCAAAAATAAAGAGCATCTTTGTAATGTCAGCTCATGTAAACCATTTCAGACTGTGCATGTTCATTTGGACACATTTCCACAAATACCTAAAATAAATGATACCAGACGACAACACGATATAGTGATATATATTATTACGATATATATTATATAGTTTGCCTCAGCTTTTCTGTTCACTATAAAATATAAGTAAGTGAGTAAAGTTCATTTAGCACCTCTCTAGATCATATACCACAGTGCTTCACAATAAAAGACAAAAGAAAATAAATATAAAGAGAAACAATTTATTTTCTAGTTTATCCTTCAAAAACACCAGAGATCAAACCAAACGAAAACTATCTGCACTGTATGGATTACATGACAGGGAACATCTTAAATAAAGGGACTTACTGTTAAGATACATGAATTACTTAGAGATTCTGAATTTTTGCTACCTTTTTGAAGCTCATTTATCCTTAAGTTTGAGCCTTTTCACTCTATTCAAACTGTAGCTTGGTGTTTTGTTTGCTGTACAATTAGAAATTGATGGAAGTTGTCAGTAATTCCTTGTCCCAGAAAAAAACAACACGAAAAAAATAGACAGTTTGAACACCTACACACACATCTGCTGATGAAGACTGTGTGATACAGTTAAAAGCTCCAGAACAAGCAAGTAAGTGGATCTTGAGTGTAGAATGTTTTGCTCCCGAGGTCAAAATTGAACTATTCACAATGTATCAGGCAAATTAATCACACACCTCATGATATCGAACATGAAATCCTTCTCTCTTTCTGTGCCGCTTCATGTAACATCTTTACACCAAATGTTGACGCACTACCCATCCATAAAACTTCACTCACTCTGAGCCCTGCGTCTATCAGTCTCTCGGGGGTGTCCTATCATCCCACAGACTTGGGAACAGAGGAAGTCACAAAACCCAGACATTCGTCATCACAGTCCGTAACATCAAGTCAGCAGGAAGCCTGTGCAGCTCTGCCACTGTGCAGCTTTTCTCAGAGACCCACTCAAAAAAGCTTTCAAGGTGTCGTAAGAAAGATTGTCCTTCCTGAAAGCACTGCAAATCCTCACTGTCTGAGCACAAAAGACAGAGGCGCTGACTGCTTTTGTGGGATGTTTTACCAGTACGTAACCTCAGTTTTTACTCTCATGGAATTCATTGTTTCCATTGATCGCAGTGCCATCTGTATTTCTCATTAAAAGCCACATCCTCTTCTTGCAGTGACATCAAATGAAAGCATTGCACGCAGCTGCTCCATGTATACACTCACATACATACATCACGATACCCTTACATCCATAACAGGACTCTCTACAGTATTATGCCAGGCTCCAAAAACTTAGTACGCATTATTTCAAAAGTAGGTTTTAGGACTGACGGCGGGGCTCTGATGCTTCCCATTCGCATGATTTCACACCTGCTAAAGCCATAGTCAGTCAATCAGTCACAAGGGAGTGAGTGTTTATTTTCTCAAATAAAATCCCTGAACCTGATGTGTGTTTGTTAAGGATCCACTGTGAATCACAAATCCTCAAACATTCAACAGGATTATTCCACAGCTCTATGGGGCTTTTTCCACCTACACTCCAAAAATTCCCCTCAGATCCTTTCTTTCTGCTTCTGGACGTTCCCAGAGGGTTCGAGGGAAGTATGGAAATATTGAGCCCATTTGAGAAGAGAACAGCAAAAAGTCAAAGTCACTGCACATTTGTATCTGCTTGCATTTTCAATAAGAATATATTTGGTGCAATAAACACCATATCAGGTTTCAGAAACAGACCTGAGGCCGCTCTTAAACTCCAGGATTAAGTTGAGTCAGGCTGACGTGTCTAGTCAACACTCCTGCTCATGGGCCTAGAGATACAGTCTGACAGCACTGACAGAGAAGACACAAGCTGTCGAGTAAAGACATCCTCTCCTCTTTAAAACTGAAGAAAATAAGCTGCAAGTGTCTCCTGCGCAGTAGCTGAAAATAATATAATGTAACTACTACTTAGTTTTTTTGGTAAATGCAAAACATTCTTGCTTTGCAAAATGTTACTGTATCCATTCTGTGGTTGCTCTGAGACAGTAATGTAAACTATGTGATCATTCAAGCGTTTACAGCCTTGGGCACGTTCCCAACCTGTTTTGACTGTTTGGAGGGGGCGGGGGTGTCACATGGAGAAAGCTGCTATCAAACTCATCCATCTATCGTCACTTAAGATAGAAAATAACTCTGAAATACTACTGACTACCTTGGGAGTATGTGTTGGCAAGGATGGAGGCGTCTATTTTTCTTATTAATACTGGGAACTCTCTGTCCTGTTGTTACAGTGTGCACCATTACCAATCATCAAAACACACTCAATAAGGGAAATAAAGTAACAGAATAATGAACCAAGCAGGTTATTCTTTGATTAATAAAGTTTAATTGTTCACTCAATAACGAGTTAACACCACGTTACTGTTTCTAAAGAAATGCTTTGAATAACTGCAGCTGCAGCTACACAACACACCGAGCCGGCGCAGCAGCGAGGAGCAAACGTTTAGCTCAAGGACATTCCCTTTATCTCATGGTATGTTTAGCTTTTCACCACACAGCAGCTACAACATCAGTCTGACCACTGATTCAGAAACCTTGAAGGCAAATGTAGTATAATGGTGTAATGTTTCATAGAGTTTAATCATGACAGTGTGTGTGTAGGATGGGTTTGTCTCAGAAAGAAAATAATAAAACTTAATAACAGAACTATAACTTGTAGGGACATGACAGGGAAAAGTAAACACAGGTGAGTGCATCAACAATGTCTGAAGAGAGCGAAAAGACATTGATTATTAAGATGGATCAAATTCAAAGGCTGAGGCGCCCCCTGTAGGCTAACTAATGCAAATGCAGCACTGAATCTGAGAATAACTGCTTTTCCCCCCAAACATCCAACAGTGGATTAGACGGTTTACCAACACCGATCAAAGTGAGCGTCAATGGATAACTTTGAGCTCAGTCATGTGAATCATGTCAACAATAGAAAAGGCTATAAAATACATTTCTTCTTTTCTTATAAACTCAACAATCTAAAGATGCAACAAAACAAAAAAGTTGCTCAAAAAAAGTTAAAATCCGTTAGATTTATGTATATAACAACATTTAATGAGCGCAAACAAAACGCCTACCTGTCTTTCTGTGTTGCTGCAGTGTTTGTTCAGTGATCCATTCTTTCACAGAGCCTGTGTCGCTTTCTGTCTGTGCAGCCTGAAAACTGACTCTTTTTTTCTGCGGAAAAATAGTCTCCTCCGTATAACAAAAAAAAGGAAAAGTGGACTGCACAGGAAATGATGACGCAGCTCTATGGAAATCACTTCTTTTTCACACAAAAGAAGATACTAAGAGTTATTAAACATTTACACACAAATGAATAGTCACAGTTTAGCTCAACAGATTAATTAAGAGTTTAACTGGCCATTTACCAGCTGTTTCCAGAAGCTTTTCAGTCAGTAAAAGTAACTTGAGGTACTTTTACCAAAATTAAACTGCAAACATGCCTGTTAAGTTTTTTTTATAGGAAATTATACTGACCAGTCCAGAGGTGAGTCTATATAGATAATTTTTCCATTGGCAGTGTCAAATTGCTATGGATCAGAAAGCTCTTGCCAACACATTGAACAGAAATCATCAAAAGGGTCAGAGATTGACTCACAAAGTAACCAGCACACTAAAACTAAATGTGTGCATCCAAGGCTGGATTACCAACCAGGCAAAATGGATAACATGTGACATGTGACCCCAGACCAAGTCAGAGTGTCTACTACTTTGTAGTAATTTGATCAATTTTGATTCATTTGTTGGGTAATATGCACAACAAAAGTGTAGTTTGGAAATAGTGAGGGACCTAAAAGTTGGCTCCTGCATTTTTACCAGATCTTGAGGCCCTTGTCTTATAGGAGGGCCAGTTTTAATACCTTAATATATTTTAGTTGGTGTACCATCTTAAATAATTCTGTTTAAATGATCACAAACATAAAGGAAACCAGTGTAGAAATACTGGCTGATTTCTACAACTCTGGGCAAAATGAGTTGGGGGGAAATGTGTGTGTGTGGTTTAATTTACAGGGACACCCTGCCAGGTTAATCCAGCACTATGTACAATGAGTAGGCCATGACATTTATTTCAAAGTGCACCTGCATATTATTTCTCACAGTGGTGGTGTGATGTGTTGACATAACATCATCAAACTATCCATAGGTATTATCTGCTAACAGCTGTACAAACTGGTAAACACTTCCTGGTTAGGACTGCAGCTAAAGTAAAGCATGAAGGAAGTTCAACACATTACAAATGCAAGAATCACAAATATTCCATAAATTTATTTCAGAATTAAAGGTATCACATATACAATAGTTAAGAACACTTTCATAGGTCTCCTAACAGTGGTTCTTTATCCACTCTGTCCATGTACACAATATACACAAAATAAACTTCTTTGAACACAGAATAACACCTCCCGTCATATTAATGCTGCCTGTTGCAAACCCTCATAATGGAACGGATGTTAGACCATGCGCACGGAAGTGCTAAAATAAGACCGTTCATTAGATTTGTTTAGGCAGTTTAAGGAGGATCAATAGCACAGCTACGTTTTCTATGACATCACCAACAAATTGCATCGGTTTCAGCAACAAGGTTCAGTGAAACTACTTTCAAATATCAAATTCAATGTAATGCACTAAATGATGGATTTCACACCAGTTATCAGACATTATGGTGGGAATGAAGGATTAAAAAGACATTTATAACATTTTTATTATAAAACATGCATTTCTAAAGAAAGATTTATATTTTACACTATTTCCTTTCTCCTGTGGTGAGAGCAGTAGTTCCAAGTTATGTTAGGGTGGAAAATACCCGCCAGCTACATGTTAACAGATGATTAATGCAGCCAGGAGGCTGGTCCAGTTATCCAGCCATGATGAGTGGTGGTTTTACTCTGAAAGCCAGTTAGGCTTGTAAAATTGACAGACTGGTCAGCTTTGGACAGCTGGGACTCCACCTGACACTGTGGCCAGAAAAAATTAAGAGGATGTTAATAAAATATGCACTTGAAAGATTTATTTTTTTATCTCACATTTAGTTGTCTCTACCATCAAATTTTTTCATTGAAAATTCTCTGGTGACTTGGCACTTCTGCAAACTAGACAGCAGGCAGAGAGTACATTCTGCTTTTAGGAGCGCTATTTAAGACTGTTCATTCAAGATTGTGCAAAAAATGAATTCACTGTAATCTCTTGTGCTGCCTGCAGACTAAATAAGGGACTTCTGCTCTACAGATCCAGACTTCTTCCCCTTGTTCACCTCGAAAGTGTCACACTTGATGAGATACAAACCACAGATGAGAGAAAGGAAGCGATATAAACTGAGGGCTCCGTCACAGTGTTTTTTTGTTTTGTTTTTTGTGTTTTTTGCTCCACCAGTAACTCTTGCACGCAGGGCAGTTTAACTGAGAACAACATGGCGGTCGAACACAGACTTCCTCTGTTCCTGGACCTGCCTCCTCCAGCGCTGCTGGGCATGCTCCACTTTGTTCAGCATGTTTGGTCGAGAGTGCGAACGGGACAGAACATTGTGAGCGTTGGCAAAAGGCTGCTGGTCCTGAAAACACAGAATGGAAAAAACACGATTAGCCTAAAAGGTATGACATAGGTCAGTGATACAGTGGGTACGGAAAGTATTCAGAGCCCCTTAAATTTTTCACTCTTTGTTTCATTGCAGCCATTTGCTAAAATCAAAAAAGTTCGTTTTATTTCTCATTAATGTACACTCAGCACCCCATCTTGACAGAAAAAACAGAAATGTAGAAATTTTTGCAAATTTATTAAAAAAGAAAAACCGAAATATCACATGGTCATAAGTATTCAGACCCTTTGCTGTGACACTCATATTTAATTCACATGCTGTCCATTTCTTCTGATCCTCCTTGAGATGGTTCTACTCCTTCATTGGAGTCCAGCTGTGTTTAATTAAACTGATTGGACTTGATTAGGAAAGGCACACACCTGTCTATATAAGACCGTACAGGTCACAGTGCATGTCAGAGCAAATGAGAATCATGAGGTCGAAGGAACTGCCCAAGGAGCTCAGAGACAGAGATGTGGCAAGGCACGGATCTGGCCAAGGTTACAAAAGAATTTCTGCAGCACTCAAGGTTCCTAAGAGCACAGTGGCCTCCATAATCCTTAAGTGGAAGAAGTTTGGGACAACCAGAACTCTTCCTAGACCTGACCGTCCAGCCAAACTGAGCAATCGTGGGAGAAGAGCCTTGGTGAAAGAGGTAAAGAACCCAAAGATCACTGTGGCTGAGCTCCAGAGATGCAGTAGGGAGATGGGAGAACGTTTCACAAAGTCAACTATCACTGCAGCCCTCCACCAGTCGGGGCTTTATGGCAGAGTGGCCAGACGGAAGCGTCTCCTCAGTGCAAGACATATGAAAGCCTGCATACAGTTTGCCAAAAAACACATGAAGGACTCCCAGACTATGAGAAATAAGATCCTCTGGTCTGATGAGACCAAGATTGAACTTTTTGGCGTTAATTCTAAGCGGTATGTGTGGAGAAAACCAGGCACTTCTCATCACCTGCCCAATACAATCCCAACAGTGAAACATGGTGGTGGCAGCATCATGCTATGGGGGTGTTTTTCAGCTGCAGGGACAGGACGACTGGTTGCAATTGAAGGAAAGATGAATGTGGCCAAGTACAGAGATATCCTAGAAGAAAACCTCTTCCAGAGTGCTCGGGACCTCAGATCGGGGCGAAGGCTCACCTTCCAACAAGACAATGACCCTAAGCACACAGCTAAAATAACAAAGACTGGCCCAGCCAGAGCCCTGACCTAACCCCAACTGAGCATCTCTGGAGAGACTGAAAATGGCTGTCCACCAACGTTCACCATCCAACCTGACGGAACTGGAAAGGATCTGCAAGGAAGAATGGCCGAGGATCCCCAAATCCAGGTGTGAAAAACATCTTGCATCATTCCCAAGAAGACTCATGGCTATACTAGCTCAAAAGGGTGTGTCTACTCAATACTGAGCAAAGGGTCTGAATACTTATGACCATGTGATATTTCAGCTTTTCTTTTTTAATAAATTTGCACAAATTTCTACCTTTTTTTTTCTGTTAAGATGGGGTGCTGAGTGTACATTAATGAAAAATAAAATGGAACTTTTTTGATTTTAGCAAATGGCTGCAATGAAACAAAGTGAAAAATTTAAAAGGGGTCTTTCCGTACCCACTATAGGTCTATCGTGTAAGACTCCTTACAAGATAGGAAAATGAATAAAACCCCGATTTTAGCATTCCTACAATGGTTACCTGTGTGTTTAACAGTGGAGGCACATAATGCAGTGTTTTATACAGAGTTGAGCCACCTCGCCTTAAACAAAGACCACGTCCACTAACATTAATAAAAACAAATACATTTTTGTGACATACACCTGAGACCTTTTAGAAGAGAAAAAACAGAGGCTATTTCACACAGCAAAAAACATTTGTTTAGGCTTTCATCTACTTACTAAACTGATCACAAAATGAGACATGACTGGGTGTCTTACCACCTCGGCAAAACAACATACTGGGGGAAACCTAGTATGTATTGTCTCCTGACCATTTTTTTGTCGTCCTGCCTTATTAAATCCCTTTGAAAAACAAATGAGACTTTTTAGACAAATTTAATTTGCTTATGTTTTGTTTTAGTTGGTAACAGTATATTTTACTCATCGCTGGATTTTCTTGATTTTATGTCTTGTTGTAAAGTATTTTGTAAACTTGTTTTTGAAAAGTGCTATAAAAATAAAGTTGCTATTGTTGGTATCAGGAAAAAAAAAAACACAATGAAAGTAAATGCAGAACAAGATTGGGAGGATCACAACCACAGCTGACATCTGTGACAAATGTGTTGGAAAATAGACTAACATGATGACTATCAGTTGGGCAGCCTCTCAGTATCAAAGTCTGACTAAACATTACAAGCCCACCATTTCCTCTATAATTAATGTAACAGCAGTACCTCCGGTTATATTGGTTTTGCTTATAAATCTCTCTTAGTTTTGGTCCAGTTTACAAGATACTGTGCTACAAACAGTCTCAACTTTGGGTCAATTAGATCATTGTAGTATTACTGCATTTCAAGCTGTCTCTACCAGTGGTCATTTCCTGTTCTGCTGCATAAATACAGTGAATGCAAAGTCCATTACATATCTTCCATTATTTCCAAACAAACCAGTGACCTCTATAAAGCGACAAGTAACAGCATATTTACCAGAACATTAGCATTTCTTATATGAACCTAATTTCTGACAGTAATCTGGTTGCCGATTTAGTCATCATCTTCCATTTCTATCTGATAAAAGTTAAATAGTTTCACATTAACCATGTGAAACATTTTGGTGTTTACTGCTGCTTAGTCACATTTTTACAGAAAAAGCTTTTTTTTTTTTTTTTTTAAGCGAAAGCTCTCATGTAACACTTCCTCTTGCCTGAACTCTGAGTGCTGCAGTTCCCCCTCTCCCGTCAGGGAAAGGCTGTCACTGTTTTACTTTGTTAATATCTAAATATCTAAATATCTGTGTTATACTATTGGAGACCAAATAGATTTACTTGCTCTTTGTATGCACGTTGAGCATTGTAATGGTACTTTGGTTTCCTGAAATAGTTAGGAATGGAAATGACTATGTCATCGACTAGATTACTGATAGAAATTTAAGGCAAGAAATCTGAATCTGTTTTTGCATGCACTGCAATTGTAAGATTACTCTAAAACCCCAGTTTACTTCAAGTTGGTTCAGTAATTAGTTTTCTTTTCTACTCGCTTCCATTAGTGGGAACTGGCATATTTTAGATCCATTATAATTTAATGTTTTCTGAGAAACCAGTTTAGTGATTCTGCCACTGCAAGACATTTCTTTTTCCACTGACTGACTTGACAGTTGCTACAGTGG
This sequence comes from Siniperca chuatsi, assembly GCF_020085105.1. Taxonomy (NCBI): domain Eukaryota; kingdom Metazoa; phylum Chordata; class Actinopteri; order Centrarchiformes; family Sinipercidae; genus Siniperca; species Siniperca chuatsi. The sequence continues at coordinate 16,230,043 of NC_058042.1, forward strand.
GAGAACAGAGTGTGAACAGTCTGAAATCAAGTGTTGTATATTTTATGTGTAATTTGGACATTTAAAGCATTTGAAGCACATTCCAAAACCACCTCTTCAGTGGCCTTGAAGGATGAATCTCATGTGACACTGTGTGTGTGAAGGGAGGTTATTGACACTTGACAAGTAAGAATTCAGAGTAACTCGTTTTCTGGGTAGAAGGGTGGGGCAGTACCATAATTACCATAATATACGACGTGATTGCACTTTCTTACTGTGAGTTACAATGCTGTAATACTAAGAGGAACACATACCCCAACATCATCATCACTTTGGATGAGCTGTGAGTGTCCAAACAGACGCCTCTTCAATATGGGCTCCAGGAGAGTCAGGTAGATCATGTAGAGCAGCAGCAGGCCCAAAATGGAGAGGTACATTATGATGGTAGCCTAAATATACAGAATGATTACTGACTGGTTTGGTTTCCCTCGACGTGTGTATGATCCAAACATAGAACACACACACAATTTTAAAAACCTTTTAATCATTTAAGGCATATATTAACCAAAACATTCACTGATTCCAGCTTTTTAAAATGTGAGGGTTGGTTGTTCTTCTCTATTTTATAATAATTGTAAATTGTAAATAGAATCAATAGGTGCAGCCCTACATTGAAGTGATAAAACAAATGAAAAGTAATCAATAATAATAAACTCTAAGACGCACAAACTTCAATGTCTACTTACTTTAATGGTCCCCGAGCTCCTCTCTTCATATTTACACTCGCAGCGTAAACAGTAGGCCTCCACATCTTTTCCATCAACCGGCATGGGTTCAACTACATGGAGACAGTTACTGAAACACCAGAAAATAACATTAACATGCTAGTAGTAAGCAGAAAATGGACAGCTCATATCTTTCAGGGAAGTATAGTGACACATCACTTTACATACCAGTCTTTGAGAGAAACGTTTTGTTTGTAGATGTGCCCCTTGGTTTCTCTGTATGGCGGGCAGATGCATTTACAACGGATGTCTTCAGAATTCTGTAACAGATAGATCACACGTATCATATGTTTGTTTTTTTCTTCTCCCTCTTCACACATACCCACACATTTCGCTGGTAACACATAAACAACACACTTACATAACACATAATTGTTTAATCTGGCTTTTAAGTTTTTGTGTATTTCATTATTTGCTATTTTAATTATATTTTGATTCTGTATTGATTTTATGTCCTTATTGTTGTGTATATTGTAATTGTCCTATTATTTTAGTCTTACTGCGTTTTCTTATTTTAAATCATGTGAAGCACTTTGTTGCCTTTATGTTTGAAAAAGTGTTATACAAATAAAGCCATTATTATTATTATTATTATTATTATTATTATTATTATTATTAGTAGTAGTAGTAGTAGTAGTAGTAGTATATACCATATGAACTCAACCTTTGTTTTGATATGTCAGCCACATTGTAACACAGTATTTGTTTGGTCTTGTTGTCTATACATTCTGTCTAATTCCTGACGCCTTTTTTGTGTTATGGCACAGTGCACTAATACAAAAATATTGATCATAACATTGGTTAGTGATTGACGAGCAGCTAAAGATAATGTTTGCTACCCTACAGACGTACAGTACACACTCAGTTAGCTAAAGCTAACTCGGTCTTCTACAACAGCCATGCAATAAATCCTAGCGTCATGGTGGCAATAATGTTCAGTTTTTGATGAAACTCTAGCTAGGCGTACCAAATTAACTGGCACTAAGTGTAACGTTAGGCTATATGAACATATGGCAATCCACAGCGTTAGCCACTCCTGCGACGTTTCTGGTCGTCATATCCTTACACTTAGCTAGCTTAAAACTGTCAAGACTCGAGAAATAATTAATCTTTTAGGGAGATTTAAAGAGAAAAGACTTGAGTTTACTAAGTCACCATCACCATTTTCTCTCTAACGCTAGCTAACCCAGCTAACATTAGCCTTACCTTCGCTGCCACTTGATTTAATAGCACAAAACAAGCCAAAGAGAAAGCCTCGAGCAGAAACACAGACTTCATCTTGACAGTCTGTCACAGATCTTCAGTTTCCAAATAACAGCAGTTCAACTGTTTCCAGAAACAACACCCTAAAAACTGACGACGTTTGCCATCAAGCTAATTCAGGGATAAACAGCTTCAGCTTTCCAGCAGCTGACTTGTAGTTTTGGGAGAAGTCGGTCGGCTTCCGCATACAGGACCACTGGGAGCGCTCGATTGTGAATATAATCAGACCCCGGCGGGCGGTGAAATGTCAAATACATGTAATCAATGGGCCGTTTTGTAACATCATCGTTTAGTTAGGGCAAAAATATATTACTCGATAATTAAATCAATTGCTTTTAATAATTCTGAGAAATCTTCTTAAAACCCATTATGCAGCGCTACACTCCGCCCTTGCTGGTGAGCGGGTGAGCACCTAGAGTTTAAAACGAACACACCCATTGGTTTGACATTGCAACCAGTGAGATTACTAAACTCTGGTCCGGAAAAATGAAGAGGACCGTGGGGTGAAGAGCTACAGTTTAATACACAGCATTAGATATGGAGAATAGATAACAGTACATAAGATATATAATATGTATAGTCATGTTGTTATACATAAGATATATAACAAAAATATTTATAATAAGATTCTTTTGGCTATATTTTATGGAATGGTAATCCCTTGGATTCAAATTTGGGTAAAGCTTAGTCTTAATGTCCTAATGATGAGCCTACTGGACACCTGGAGTAAGATCAAATAAAACTTTATTTATCCCCAGGGAAATTAAGCATTACAGTAGCACAAGAACCAGAGAGATATGTAGAAATGTATACAACTAACAAATAAATCAAATCAGAAAGCTTGATACAGTATATTATCCCAAACAAGTGTACATATCTAGTAAGTAAAATAATATAACTTTAACTGGTCTAATAGAGCAGTCATGATGTGTGTGTGTGTGTGTGTGTGTGTGTGTGTGTGTGTGTGTGTGTGTGTGTGTGTGTGTGTGTGTGTGTGTGTGTGTGTGTGATTGAAATGCAGCTTAAACAATTCAAAAGTTCTGTTTTGTGCCACAAAAAAGTGGTGGAAGGGAATAAAAACACAGAATAAGTTTCCTATCTTTATTTACAGCATATTAGATGTACAAAACCATAAAAAAATATACACACATGTGTCATCTAAGAGAGGTGAATAGCTCAATTCTTCTTCTGACTTTTCATGTACTCTGACCTCATATCGTTGAGTCTCTCAAATCACATCACTTCCAATTCTCTGTCTGCAGAGTGAACAGTTTTTCTTTGGTTGCTAGTTCACGATATATTGATGCACACTGATGTCATTTAGCTGAAGCAGTTGCTGTCTCATGAACGAATAAAAGTCACTGTAAATTTATTTGGAAAGTGAAAAGGTTTTTCAGAACAGCAGCACTCTTCCACACACCTTGGAACATCAAATACACGGGCCACCAGCAATTGCAGCAATGCTATACTGTCAAAATGTACGTAGTTGTTACAATACATTAGCGTTTAACCTAAAACTTTTTACATCATATACAAACATTCATCAGAATAATTGCTTTTGTGGTGCCACTACTTATAGTAATGCTAATGTTCCCGAGAAAACATTTGTGCTATATTTGTTTCTGACATTTAGCAGTATTTCTGTCAATTAACCTCTACCTGTGAAAGTAGCCTATGTTAAAACTAGATACACACTCTATATACAGTATCACTGACATTCAGTATATATCTGTTTAGCTACTAGTATTTGTTTTTTATCATGATACTATTAGCAGATGTCTCATAGCGTTGGCATGTATAGTATTTAGCAATATTCAAATATACAGACTTGCACTTTGGATTTGAATCCTGAGATGGTGACTTTAAAATCTAAAGGAGGCTATAAAGTCATTAAAATTCTTCTGTTGCTATTTAAAACATGTTTTTCCACATTTCCAAACAAATGCAGGAGGTCCAGATCTGTGGGTCTACGCTCTGCACCACTTAATCACTGATCATTTCTCCCTCTTAAAGCTCCACTTGCTTGACTTGTCTTTCTCTTCAGGATCAGTTTCATCAAGTGTGTAGCCGCGCTCAATGTGAAAACAGATATCTACAGAATATTCTTAAAGGAGTCAGATACTGCGGCCAGTATCTAATCTAGGTTTTTCAAGAAATATCCAGAAAACTGCGCAGCAACCGGCCCATCTTAAGGGCGAAGGAATCTCAGGACTTTGGAACGCAGGAAGCGGATGAAGGATTTGGGGAACATTTCTCTTGATTCTTGTGCCGTGTAGTTGAAGAAGTTCTGTGGGTGAGCCAGCACATCAAACAACGCCTTCATCAGTTTCTTGTCCTGATGAGAAAACGTATTGCATTAATGGAAAGCAAAAGCATTTGTTAAAGCCAGCAGCTTGTATTTCCACAAGTCTCCAAAAGAGGGCACTACATGCTCACTGGACCTAAGTACAGAATAAACAGAAACACAAATCTACAAGCGGAGGATTGTACTGATCTGAATAATCAATGTTATTAACAACTTAATTGGGGCGTCCTGATGGGAACTGCATAATTGAAATGTCACTAGTTCAATACTAGAAGATTAAAGATACTTTAAAATCATCTAAGACTGCAGCAGAAACCATGTTCTCCTCTTTTTTTGGCCTTCTCTTTGTGTATTGTATATTGTTTTCTTTTGTAGGTGTAGATATGGTGGGTATGGATCTCAGGATGTAGCATTTTGTTATGTTTTCCTTGGTTAGTGATATGACTCAAAACCTATAAATAAAATATATATTAATATGGGCTATGTAAATACATAGTCATTAAACATTTTTCTATTCATTACCCATTCATATGTTCTATTTGTTTGGATGAAGAATCAAAGGTGCAATACAGTAAAAAGTGTCAAATTATAAATGAAACATTTATACACAACAACATGTCTGACAAACGTTTCTTCACATTTCTCTGGCTGCCACTGTTCTGGTCCAGAGTTAGAATACACAACATAAAAACGATAAGTGCTCCTTGTTAAACATTTGTACCTACATACCTTGAGAATTTCCTGGTGATTCTCTGAAGCGTATAATCTTCCATCTCTGACTATGTCTTCTATCAATTCCTGGTAGTCCTCTGAAACAAATAAAGTCCACAAACAGCTCATTAATGCAACCAATCAAATCACATTTTCCTGACACACTGAGGTAGCAGCATCATAGTTACAGCGCAAAACATGTCGTCTTACCATCGTATGTCACATATGGGACCTGGAAGCCTTTCCCACTGTTTCCCTCGTTGGACCTGAACTGTATCCAAAGCCTCTTGGAGCGAGAGGTGAAAGCGATGGGACGTTCGTACGTTTGACAAGTCTCGTAGGTTGTCACAGAGTTGGAGATAGCTGTGAAATGACAATATGAGCACACAGGACGGCGTCTATAATTAGCTTACAACATTAATGCTAGTAGTCTGCTGTAATCGCAGTAAGACAAATAAGATATTGACACGTTATGTTGGTTCTCCTTGGTAACATTTTTATATAATTTTGGCCACTCTGATGTAAAATTACATTGAAGCTTCTTTGCACACACAGACTGTACACGCACACATCCACTTGTTTTCGTCACTTCTGAGGACATTGAGAAGTGCCTCACCCGAACCTTACCCCAACCTAAGCATAACCAAACCAAAACAAATCTTAACCCTAAAGTAATGGTTAACCTCTTGGTGGTATAGTTTATGATAATTAATACACTCACACAAACACATACGCAGTTAAAACTTACAGCTTTTTCTCATTACTAAGTAGTCTCCACACTCGTCCTCAATAGGCAGGTAGATTTCTGGGACAACAATAAGGATCCTGCGTTTGGGCGGTGGGTTGATGGTCCAGGTGCACTCGACATTGGCTGGGTAGTTCCCCGGGTAGTTGGGGGACTCGATGTAGCCAGTAAAATCTCCCAGATGTCCTCCACACTGTCGGTCTGTGAAGTGACACAGATGTGTCAAATAGGTTTTATTGTTCTTGGTGCAGCAAGGTGAATTATCTGGAACTGAAACCCAAATTGCTGCTGTATTTCATCTTCTATGTGTATATGTTTCAGAGGCATTGCTGTGTACAGACATACATACTTTTGCATTGCATGATGTTAGTGGAGCCATCAAAGTCGGTGGTGGTGTTTCCAGGGCAAGCAACGCAGTAGTTCTGCCCAAACTCTCCTTGAAACGTGCCCATGGGACAGCGGATGCAGCGGTGTGTGCTGGTGTTGTAGTAATGTCCTGGAGAGCACTGGACTGCAGGAACCAAGAATGGTGATAGAGGGCTGTTAGTTCATATAATGCTCCCAATATTCAGTTGTTCAGTTCAGTTGTAGTAATGAGTTTACATCGCTTGAAAGATTGCATGCTAATCAGTGGGTCTAGAAAATCTTCTGCCAGGTTGTGCTTAGAAAACCTTTACAAAACCAGTTATTTTATACATAAAAATACAATCATCAAGTCAACCAAGCTAAAACCAAGTCTAGTTCCTGAAAGGTTGACATCTAAGAGGTGCATCAGTTTTAAACTGACTCGAGAGCCTAAATGTGCAGACAATACAGCAGCTGCAGAGGGCGGCAAAGTTCCTGTCAACATCCAAAACAGCTCCATAGACTCAGCAACCACATGATACTGTTGTGATGTCAAGTGAGAAAAAAACTCCAAACAACCACAGATGTTTGACAGGTTTTCATAAACTTTCTCAGCTCCAAAAGAACCTTCTAATCCCTCCATTTATATTAAAACATGAGAAAGAAAAACTAAACTAAACCCTGCAATAACAAAAACACAGATGAGTTCACACCTTTGGTCTCGCACTCCTGAAAGGTAACAGCACCACTGCGCTTGGTGACCAGGTTCCCTCCACAAGGGAAGCAGGAGGTGCGTCCCGCTTCTGGCTGGTACGTTCCCAGTGGGCAGGGCAGGCAGGGGATGAAGCCGCCATGAGAGTACTGACCGGGGGAACACTGACCTGAATACACACAAGCATTTGGTCAAGTCAGAGTGTGATGGCCAAATTTTATCTCTCTTACAAAACGTTTAGAGCCGCACCACTTGGATTAGTTTAATTTCATGTTTTTTTTATGTTTCATGTGAAATATGAGAGAAAATACTCTCCCCTTCTGTTAAGATAAGAGCCTATAGCAAAGCGGAAGCACATGTTAATGGAATGACGCCATGTTTTATCTCCAAGTGCACCACCTCTCACATAGTGTAACTCCTGGATGACTAATACAAACCGGGTGCCAGAGGGAGTTTGCCGATAGCTCTTGTTTAGTCTGACAGAGGAGATGGGATCTGGGATTCAGCCACAAAGTGACTCCGATAACAGCACAGGAGGAGACCAAAACATGGTGGCTCCTTCAACTTTTATTCAGGACTGAAAGAAGCCGAATTTACCTTTTGAATTCAAATACATCTTCAACATCTAAGCTCAAGCTTCTTTGGCTTTACACAAAGCAGAACATCTGCCGGGGAGAGATCTTTATCAAAGGCACCATCGCTTCCTGTGTGGCTCATATTTACAAAACAGTTACCTACATTCTGTGTCCTTCTGTGCCTTCATTGCTTTTCCTGCTTTTTGTTTATGTGTTCCAAAGTTTACATTATATTTCCCTTTTGCTTATGCATTTTCAGATTTTTTGTTTAATTGTAAATACTGTTTTTTTAAGTGCTGTACAATTTAAACTATTGTCATTACCAGCAGGAAGAAATTCTAAAAGCCAAATTTGAAACCATGAAAGAAAACCTTTCTTCTCGAACTTTAAAGGAATAGTTAGACATCTTGGAAAATACACTTATTCGCTTTCTTGCCAAGAGTTAGAAGAGAAGATCAATGCCACTGGCTATACGGTAATTATGATGTTATAACCAGCAGCTGGTTACTATAACACAAATACTGGAAACAGGGAGAAACAGCTAGCCTGGCTGTGTCCGTAGGAAACGAAATCCACCTACCAGTACCTCCCTAATTAACACGTTTCTCAAAATGTCAAACTATTCCTTTAATGAGTTCATATTTGTAAAGCTCCTAATATGATTATGGATGGAACTGTTCACAGTCAGGTAGTGAAAAACTGTGCAGACCCTTCATGGCCTACAAAGGAGCCAAGATAACTACTTACAGTGAAGGTAGGTGAACTGTAGATGTGCCCTGTTCCCACATTATGGTGCCAGTTACCTTTACTAGTGTCTCTCTGTAAGTTATAAGAAGAGGACTGATTTCAGTATGTGGATCTATCTTACAGTTGTGTCGTCATTCAGATACCAGTAAGTTTAACTTTCAAGCATGAAAGTTTATGACCTGAGTTACATGTCAAAACAAAGTTTTTTTGGTGAAGTTTTTCCTTATCTGAACCGAGAATCTAAAGATGGAGGGTGTGATAAAGCCCTTTGAGGCACATTTGTGATTTTGGGCTACATAAATAAAACTGACTGTCTTACCTCCACACTCTGACATGTTTCGAGCTCCGACCACCTTGGAGACGTCTCTTCCTTCAGGTCCAGGACAGACCTCACAAGACATCTGTCCCTCCTCATCCTGATATGTTCCAGCTGGACACAACACACACCTTCCCTGATCCCCGTCGTAGTAAGTCCCAACACTGCAGCTCACTAACAGACAGGTGGGGAATGACACCAAGATAGATTAAAGGTTAATAATTCAATTATTTACTTGTAACAAGACACTCACACACTGGTGCATCCCTGACTATACTCAGCGAAAATTTTAACTGAGGCCTGCAATGTTTCTCCAAGGAGCTGCCAAGCTTGTGGCTGTTTGTCTCTGAGAGCTGATAGTTTTGTCTTAGTGCTGTGGTGAGATTGAAAAAAAAAAATCAAGTTCTCTAAATACTTAAACACATCTTTTATTCTTTCAAAAACAATACTGTGATGTGGAGTCAAGTTGAAACTAATTTAATTATTCAAGTCGGTGAAATCAAACATTTTCCTCACAAACTGAAAACAAACACTGAAGTTTGGGGAGAAAGGGGATATAGACAATGTAAATTGCAGACACGAATCAACAAATATAGCAGGATGCCCTGTGGCTACACACAATCAAACAGTCCTAACCACACTGTCGATTTACACTATAAATACAGCGCTTCAATTGCACGACAAGACCATTTAAGTAAAGTAACCCAGACTTCATCAGCTGCCTCTCAAGTGTAATCAAACAGGACCGTGTACATACTTGAAATGGATAAACACAGTGAAGAGCATCCTTAACACATCAAAGGCATTGGCTGAGCCAGAACAATTTATCAATCAGTTGACAGATTTGAGAGTTTTACTGGCATGGTAATGAATAACACAAGTATCATTGACCTTGGTGCAGTTTAGCAGAGTGTACACCGCAGCAAGCTGTGCATCATAAGTAAAAGTGTACAACATCACTTCCGTTTTATGGTTTATCAAAGTTGATTACACTATTTTTGCTTTTTGCTAAGGCATCTTCTGAATATTTATGACAAGTTATCTGGTGTCTTAAGTCAGTCGTAACACAAAAGAACACATCATGCTTACTGATGCATTATTAAGCACGCACAAACTTTTACACTCCTCAAACTCACTCACAAACTCCTTTGAAAGTTTAACACTAGTAAAAAGAGCTACAACCTTTGATAGACAACTAGTCACAAATATTCAAAGATACAGTGATATTTGTGTTCATAGTGTGTTTGGTGAAGTTGTTTATTAATGTAAGCATATATCAAAATTGAGAAAATATCGATCATGTGAATCTGGCAGGACAATCACGTAGATCTTCCATACCGGCTTTAGGTTATGGTTGAATTGAATGAATGTAGTTATTGAACTCAAAGGTTCTTAGGAGTAGAAACCTGTGTATAATCCAATTTCCATAAAATACAGTAAATGTTCACATACAAAACTAACTTTACAGGGTCCTCAAAGACGTAGCGCCTACGAGTATGTTGTCCGTCAGTCTGTTTGTCATTTCATTAGTGTGTAGTCTGATTCTTGTCACTAAACAGTGCAAGGATCGATGCTAAAATAAAGAGTTTTGCTCATTGTTCATGTTAAATGTAGTCTTATTACCTAAGTTGTCATACATTTGCACATTCATATCAATCTAGATGGAATCTAGAGGAGAGAAAGTAATAAGGTAATAAAGGTCTGCATTCTGTCTTTCACATTAGTTTAGATGCAATTCAAGACACTCACACACACACAGTAAACATATGCGTAGGGACACACATATGTGTACAAAAATAAAAGCATTACTGTTCAAATGCTTCCGCAAACCAACCAAACGTAGCCATACAAAATCATTAAGACAAAAGAGCACCAACCCTCTTCACAGCTGCCTTTGTGCCCTACATCTGACACGTCCTAATACTTGATACAACATGGCTGTGCATCAGGGAGGAGCTTTTAATAGCACCATAAGCACCCCCAACTCTTTTAAAGGCAAACACAGAAGCAAATCAAAGAGAGTATTTCCCTCTTATCTCACAAAACTGCAAAGGCTTGATTAAAGGGACCAAAGCGCCGTTTTGCTTTGGTTCCTCCCTTTCAGAGTGATGCCTGTAATTAATTTGAGAATTACTGCATCAGTCTGATGGTCTTTGGAACTTGACTTGAAAACTAAAGCTGATCTCACACAAGAATAAATCAATTAAATCCTCTGCCTTTAGCACAAAATGTGCCTGAGTTGTAGCATTTAAACTGTCTGTAAGCAGAGAAACCACTATCTCTAAAAGTTCGACACACAAAAGCGTTAATGTAGACCCATTATACGTGGCTCAGAAAATTGTTAGATTTTCCTCCAAAGAAGGAAAATGTAATTCTCTCAAGAGTAGTTTATTTTTTTATACCTATTGTTTACTCTGAAAGACCATGGGGAGCCATCATTGCATTGTCCTCTAACAGCTTTTATTTGACAGAGGGAAGCAGTGAGAGAAGAGAGAGAGAGTGAGAGTGAAAGAGAGAAAAAACTTTGAAGCCTTTCAAATGCAAAGAACGCTTCTATACAGTCCTCGAATTGATGGCCCCAAAGAGGTTTAAAAGACCTTTCACCTCTATTCAAGTCCTCAGTCTTTGCCTACTTGATGACATAAGAAAACACTACGGTATCACAGTGGTAAGGAGCTGAACCCAATAAAAGGGGTCAGGTTTCTGAATCCCCCCATTCTGCTTGGCCCAATCGCTGCTCGCGCCCATCAAGCGGAGGCCCAAACAACTGATGCTAATTGATTCCCATGGTGTGGCTGAAGTCAATTCTCTTTAGCAGTTTAGTGGCTGGGGGTCATGCAAAGTGGCCCCAGCTGGGGGGCAGGGGGGGCACAGCACTCAAACTGCCAGCTTGAATCAACAGCACTTCCTAAACATCTTCAATGTTAAAACAAACACGCAAACAAGTTGACTACAACAGTCAAACAGACATGTGGACACGCACCATTCGTGGCATCTCTGGAACATTGTAATTGTTGACCTGTTCGCACTTGTTTTACGTTTTATATAAATATGTATTCTTGTGCAGTCACATGCTAACAATGCTAAATAAAAGAAATTAACAGTTCAAATAAACATCTGAACAACAAAATATTTACATAATTAATAAACTAAATCATCCATACAATTTCTTTAAACAGAAACAACGTCCTGGTATATGAACAGATGCAACCAGTAACCAAAACGAATCACAGAATCAGAGGAGAGATGCTTTAAAGAGTACACAGAGGTGGAAGCATATTTTTTCCAATTGCAGAGGAGGCTGTGTTGTCATCCCTCTGAGGCAGTGAGAACAAGCCCCAAATGGGGTTTTCAATGGAGTGGGCAAACTGAAAAGGACTAAACTGCACACCGAGCTAAGCCAGAGTGGGAGGTGGGGGAGGAAGGGAAAAATATAGCTCCTTTAAAGAGCTGGAGGTTAAGAAGAATGCCTTTCAGCCACCCCCCCTCCTATCCCAAATTACATGTCTACACCCCTGCCATGGCCAATAGACTGCTTAATGTTGACCTGAAAGCATAGTGGGGGAGTTAAGGAATCAACACACTTAAGACCTGTGTTACTGAAAGATAGAAATAATAAACAGGGGCAGTTTAGGTTTAAATCATGTCAGCACAGCTCAACAGGAGATATAAGTTTGATGTTAATGTAGAGGCCAAAAAAAATATGGTGTTACAGGAAGATATAGGCAACGTAAAGCTGATGATTTTCTTTCAGCAAACATTATCTCATGGAACTACAGGATAGCTATAGTTTCCGACAGTTAAGGTGCAAAGACCCTATTCTTTAGCGGTTCAAAAGAGGGAAAACAAAACCCTAAACAACTCTTCAAACACTTGAAGAGTTGTGTGAGGTTTACTAAAGATCTGGGTCTACATCAGATTCAGACATCTTCAACATTGGTGGTAGACATGTGCATATATCGAACAAAATGCACACCATTTGAATAAATATTTAGACATCTCAACAGAAGAAAGGCACCAGTTTCCTCTCACTGATATTAAGACGGTGTGCAGCAGGCAGCAAACTTACTGTGAGGCCCAAAATTAGGGGCGCACGGTCCCAACAGCCAGAGAAAACACATGCCAACCTTCAGCTCTCTAACACTGACAGTGTGCGGTCTTATTTAATGAACATTTTCTCCATCACAGGTTGTACATAAAACCCAACTGAGAGGCAACAGCTACCAGGAGACCTGCCATCAGCCCTCATGTTACAGTCTTATCCCAGGGAGATGCTGGAAGATCTCGCAGCCTGAAGGGCCAACAACAGTCTCTCTGTTCTTCCATGCTCGCTCTCTCCCTCCAAGTAGCTCATTACAGCATGTCTGCAAACCAAATATGGCACTCATCTGGCCAACACCTGCTCCAAATCCAATCATTAAACCAGCTTGTCTAAATATATCTCACTGGCATGGGCCATTTCAGTTGCTTAAAGACATGACTATGAGTCTACTGTGTGTTTAGCGCCTAGTCAGAGCCATTGCTGCCTTGTGTTAGGTGTAACAAAAGTGGTTGGATGTGCGCTCTTGAGAGATGAAAAGCATAAATATTTCCAGTAGAAGTGATGTCCAGCTGAATGCTGCATGTCCCGACCTTTAACATGGTTTCTGTATTGAATGGCATGTAAATACAAAAACCAAACTCACCACATTTCCTGCCCACCAGCACCTGTCCGGCCACACAGTGTCCTGGCAGTTCAGCTGGCTGGCCCAGACTCTTACCGAGCTCATAGTCAGACCCGGCAAAGTGGAGGTGGAACTGTTCCCGGTTGATGGACTTCCTCAGGGTCCTGATGGTTTTCTTAAGCCTCTTCTCTGAGCGTCGGCGCACACAGTTCAGGTCACAGCTCTCTGCTGAGAGAGGCACTTGATACCACAACTGTTTCCACAGCAAAATGTCACCTCCCACACCATCCCACACCTATCATAAATTGCACATTCATGCCTGGATGCTCACATGCTTAACTAGACATTCACACAAATGCACCATCAAGTCAGGGGAAAAGCAATCTAGGTCACCACTTATAAAGAATTCAAGGAAATAAAACAAAAACACCTCAATTCAAAGTCCCAACCTAAAGCCCACCACCATAGCCAAGTCAAAACAGGAGATACTTTAACAGTTTGGTTTGTTTAGTGACAAATAGACAGCAGCGAAAGAAAGAAAGAAAGAAAGAAAGAAAGAAAGAAAGAAAGAAAGAAAGAAAGAAAGAAAGAAAGAAAGAAAGAAAGAAAGAAAGAAAGAAAGAAAGATGGAGAACAAGAAGCAAAGGTTGCAGGCAGGCAGAGAGGACGCGCAGAGAGACCAACCTGTTACCTCCTGTAGGTTCACATCCAGCTCAAACTCAGCTGTTATCGAGGAGCCGTCCTCCTCGCCAGCTTTCCTGCCATGGCGGCTGCGCATTCGCTGTCCGGACGAGGTGCAGCGCAGGCTCACATAGCTGAACTGGACGTTTTCAGTGAAGAGGAACCTGCTATCTGTGGACATGGCAGACAACCACCCCCCCACGACCACACCACAGCCAGCAGACACACACATACAACACACGCAATCGCACAATTGTTAAAGAAAATCACAGTATTACAGAAAAGAAACACATAACAAAGTTAATGTTGACAGCAAACACCACTCCATACACAGATTGTATAAAACAGTCCTTATAAGCAGTTAATTTGATATTTTTTTGTCATGTAGACTGGAAAGCTGAAAAAAGGATGTTATGTCACAGTGACAATTTCCTTTATTGGAAACAATTATGTGTCCTTTTAGTGACTGTGAGGGATGTAAAAGATCATGCCGAAACCCTTTAGAGAAGCAAAATAATCCGACAATCGGAAACCCATTTGATTGATGGCTAGGTCAGACCCAACTGAAAGGCATGCTATGGCTAATTACATCCTCCCCCTGTCACTGCCAGACAAAGTGCTGCGCTGAGACATTCAAGACACTCAAAACCACATCACTTTCCCCACAAATTTCTTTCACATTTGCCTTTGGTTTTTGGTTTACTTTGAAGCAGCCTTAAGGTCTTCTTTATCTTCTAAAGATTGTGGCTTTAGATGCTGGCACTTCTTGGTTAACCCAAAATGTTTTTTAACCAGTAACATGAAGGAGCTGTAATTTTAATCCTTGTCTATCTGTAATCTAAGTCTTGTGTTTGGAGTCATTGTTATGCTTGTTGTGTGGCAACCTCTGTACCTGAGTGTGCTGAGTTTAAGCTCTCCTTGAGTTTCTCCTGACTTCGTTTTAAGTTGCATTTTGCAGTGCCAGACTTAAAAGTGGCTGTGGTCTTAATGCGTGGAACATTGGCCATTTCTGGACCTGCAGGACAGATGAACAGAAAAATTTGTCATTTTGATCTATTTATGTATCAACCGAGTTGTTCCTGAATACCGTTTTGTGTGGCAGAGCGGAAAGATAAATGTAAATCTGTGATGTTTTGTACTTGCCTAAACAATACAAGCCACTGTTGTTCTTTTGTGCGTCAGCCAGGCAGGGCAGAGGCATTCCACAGGTCACCGTGTAGGAATCCTCCGTCCCTGAAAACACACAAGAGGCCGTGACACACAGACCAACACAGACAAAAGTTAAGGCCACAAAAACCAAGTCAGAGAGAGCAAACAGCCAGCATGTAGGAACACGAAGAGTTGATGACTGTTCACACAACTAGATCTGGATCTAGTGGAGTTTCCATAAGTATGCTTTAGCCGTGCTGCATCAGGTGATACCTGACTTGTACTGTACCATGTCGTTTGGGTCTTATCATTCCAAAAACGTAATGGTAATCATAGAAATCACTGTTCTTATTATTCACTGTACACATACAGTGGTGTGAAAAAGTGTTTGCCCCCTTCCTGATTTCTTATTTTTTTGCATGTTTGTTACACTTAAATGTTTCAGATCATCAAACAAATTTAAATATTAGTCAAAGATAACACAAGTAAACACAAAATGCAGTTTTTAAATGAAAGTTGTTATTATTAAGGGAAAACAAAATCTAAACCTACATGGCCCTGTGTGAAAAAGTGATTGCCCCCTAAACCTAATAACTGGTTGGGCCACCCTTAGCAGCAACAACTGCAATCAAGCATTTGCGATAACTTGCAATGAGTCTTTTACAGCGCTGTGGAGGAATTTTGGCCCACTCATCTTTGCAGAATTGTTGTAATTCAGCCCCATTGGAGGGTTTTCGAGCATGAACTGCCTTTTTAAGGTCATGCCTCAGCATCTCAATAGGATTCAGGTCAGGACTTTGGCTAGGCCACTCCAAAGTCTTCATTTTGTTCTTCTTCAGCCATTCGGAGACCCCGCAACAACATCCGAAGAACTGCATGCCTCACTTGCCTCAGTTAAGGTCAGTGTTCATGACTCCACCGTAAGAAAGAGACTGGGCAAAAATGGCCTGCATGGCAGAGTTCCAAGACGAAAACCACTGCTGAGCAAAAAGAACATTAAGGCTTGTCTCATTTTTGCCAGAAAACATCTTGATGATCCCCAAGACTTTTGGGAAAATACTCTGTGGACTGACGAGACAAAAGTTGAACTTTTTGGAAGGTGTGTGTCCCATTACATCTTTACATTACATTATTGAGATGCTGTGGCATGACCTTAAAAAGGCAGTTCATGCTCAAAAACCCTCCAATGTGGCTGAATTACAACAATTCTCTTCTTATCTTTGACTAATATTTAAATTTGTTTGATGATCTGAAACATTTAAGTGTGACAAACATGCAAAAAAATAAGAAATCAGGAAGGGGGCAAACACTTTTTCACACCACTGTAGGAGCCTCACTGTTTGCTATGCTTTTTCAGAGGTCTATTGAAGTCCATTTACCCCTTGCAATGTTTCAAACTATTGTGGGAACCAAAGATTGACAAAAATCAAGTAGAAAATTAGTACTAGTGGCTCAGTTTGGATTAGTCAACACTTTCTGCAGCTGCTTCACAGTGACAGCTTTCCAGCAGCCACCTCCTCACTTCACGCCTGCCATTACTTTTTGTAAAATGTTTTGGTCCAATTCCATTGTGGCGTTTAACAGAGAAAGCTCTGACAAAATGCAGCAAGTGGGAGCAGAACAGTGAGAACACAGTGATGTTTTTATCTGTTTGATGAATAATAAGAGCAGGAACATATGCAGGAGTGTAACAGAACTGACAGGGACCTCTATATTATGTAAGAGCTAGTGTATGTACAGTAGTTTAGCGGGTCGGCTTAAGTTTAAGAGAAGAAAACACTCAAAAAGAAGATGGATCTGCAGGTGAAGTGATTTGACAATGAGGCACAGGTGTTTACTGCAGTTTGTGCAAACCTTGAACCCTCAACATGAGATTATATGGTAAGATAAACCATTTCCTCTGCAGTATTTGTCTAATGGAAATACAGGTAGAACTGCACTTCGAATCACAGCAGGTCATCATGGCAGGTAAATCATGCTATATGGAGATCTGGTTCAACCAACTCACCGCTGCTGATATGAACTTGGGACTGGCATGTCAGGAAACAGCGGTCCCCTCCCTCCTGTTTACTACAGTTCAAGGTGGGTTTAGAGGGGGGTTTTGCAGGTGGTAAACCCTCAGCCTCTAGATAGAAATCCAAACAAAACTCCAAGGTAAAAAAAGAACACGTCTGATTGTAACAAGGAGGAAGAGGCACAAAAAGTCCAACATCATTGTAGCATTTGGGATGTTTTACTCAAGCAAAAGAAAACCAAGTGACAAGAGTATTAAAGAGAAAAAAGAGAACAGAATTCAAAGTATCTCCTGTTTTTGTCCCCTAAAATGTGGGATGTCACACAATTTACAAAGAGACAGGACAACAGCACTCAACAGATGTGCCTCTCATATAGGAAGAGGCACTGGCTTACCAATGCAGTCCTTTTTGTTCCAGTGTAGCTTGTAGCCAGGATGGCAAAAGCATTCAAATCTACCCATGGTGTTCTCACAACCCTGCTCACAACCGCCATTGTTCACACTGCATTCATTTATATCTGAGAGGAAAAGGGAAAATCATTATTATAATTACAGGGTCCATTTTCTCAACACATCAGTGTGAGCAAGTACTCACTTTTGTATGCTTTTCGGCCTAACACCTCTCTAAATTGAGCACTTGTGTGTTACGCTCAAGTTGCTATGTGTAGCTCCCTCCAACCAGTGTAGACTCACCTCCGCAGTGGGCCAGTCCATACATGGTGTAGCCTTTGTTACACAGACATTGAAAACCACCGGGGGAGTTCACACATGTGTGATCACATGTCCGCTCAAAAAAACACTCATCTATATCTGTAATCAAAATCAGACAGATGACATAATAGCAGGGCAGTCAGTTGCAATCTTCATCAGGAGGGATTTCCCACCCACAGACACAAATTTTGCGTTTGATCCTGAATTTTCCCACTCCATGAAATGTGACATCTACAGTGTGCTACGTCAGATAAAATGGCTTTTGATAGTAATTACAAGTAAAAAGAAGGCAGTGTTTCATTGAGACGCCTTCAATTTAATTGTAGTTGCATCAGGTCAGTATTATGAAAGGCATAGACCCTGATCCAAAGGTTAACAGAAGCGTAGCCCCATTATCAAAAATCAGCTGCTATTACCCTCATACTGACTGACCGGTCTTTTAATACACAATATAACACTAAAAAATAGCTAAATTCCAAAGAAATATTAAAGTTATTCATGTTCTCATCAGTTAAAAAACAAAATAAATTCTGACTTTTTTATCTACAACTTAAACTCTTTAATTACATATGTGACTATTCCTTAACTTATGTTATCACAAAATTACAGGTTAAGCCTTTTCGACTTGAAAAAATCATAGGAAAGGATGTTCACAGAAGCTATGGACATCACAAATGTCTGCTAGTGCTTTGACATCCCACTCCCTCTTGTCTCATGTATGCAAGTCAAATTTGCCGACTGTCCAGAGTTTGAATAAAACAATTCAGGAGCCATTTCTACCTTGACAAGAACGTTCATCTGTCAGCAGCTTGAAGCCCTTTCTGCAGTTGCACTCAAAGCTACCGATGGTGTTCCTGCAGAAGTGATCGCAACCGCCATTGTGAAGCTCACACTCGTCAATATCTGTGGGAAACAGGTGATATCCTGACAACACTTCCTATACAAATCAACTAGCTAAATCAGTGTTTCAATAGATCGCTCCTCTCTGTGGAAGTTTTCTGTGGACTGGCAATCTGACCTTTGCATGTTTTTCCATCCGGCTGCAGTGTGAAGCCGATGGGACAGCTGCAGCGCACGCCTGTGGATGTGTCTTTACAGGTGCAGTCGCAACCCCCATTGTTCACCGCACAGGTTTCTGAAATTACAACACACAACGTGAATGTATGTGAAAAATGCTATGTTATTCCTCAATGTCAGATACTAGATCCTTGGTAAAACAGAACCTTGATATTCTCAACATTGTGCTTTCAAAACACCTGGACTAAAGAGCCGACGTAATATCACAAATATCTTTCTTCCATAGATTTTGAATTATTGTCTAAACTGCCTTGAACACTTGAGGCCATGAAAAATATATAATTCATATACTGTGTTTAATACTGTTTTAAACATGTATAAATGCTGATGATTTATAACACAGGACAAGACTCCCAGAGCTCATCCACTAGCCATGTACTTGGTGAAGTGCCAAAGATATATAATGTTTTACATGTATCGAGCGACCCAGAATCACACACACTGATAAATACTAACTATACAAGAAAAGATTCACACTTTGCTCTTCCCAAATGGAAGGACAATGTGAAATATTTTTCAGGGGGGAAACTGGGGGCAAGAAAGCGAGTGCGCAGTCATTTCACAGTTTGCTTAAAAGACTGAGGAATGCATTGGTTTACGAGACATTAGTTCTCTCCCCTGTTTAACGCCTCTGAGTGGTTCCTGGCAGCTCAACACGCCGTCACGTAAAACACAAATTCGAGCTGTTAGCCTCTGAATGTAGGAGTGTAATTATTACCCATTAACAGTCTTCGTTTGACCCGTTTGTCCACCTCAGTAAAGGATGTGGCATTGTGGTCCGAGGACTCGGTGGTGGCTTCATCTCGTTCTGTGACACACAAAACGAATCATTAATAGAGTATGAATTGGTACACCACTTCACTACATTTACTAAATAACACAAGCACTGTGACTTTTCTATTTGACTTCAACTCTGGTGTTTGTGTTGGTCACCTCTCAGTAACCAGATGCATGTTTACACTTGAGATATTCAGCTTGTAGTGGCTTGGTGTGCGTCAGATAACACACCAGATCAGTAAAGTGAATCTGGAGACAACATCGCAATGATACGCCTGGACCTCACACACACTGCTGCTGGAGGGAGAGGAAATACTCAATATCCTTCATAACCATTGTGTGGAAAAATGCACACTACCTAACAGGCGAACTGACAGAGAGAGATGTTTCCAGTTACTGTGTTTTCATTCATTCATCAAGATAGCCTCTGCATTACTAAAGAAACAAAGTCCGACACACTGTAAGCTGCTCCTGGTATGTGCACTCCTTGAGCTGAGGTCTAGCTTTGTTAAATTCTGAACAGAAATTACAATTAGGAAAAATGTGCTATCTAGAACAAGAACCCAAAACATGACTCGTACTTTTGTCATCTCAATTCTGATTAAATATATGTAAAAACAACCAGCGAACGCTAATGGCCGGTTGTGGTTCATGTGTCAAGAAATATGAAAGAAAAAAAATTCTTATTTCCATTTTGTAGCTTTAAGATTGATAAAATCATCTTATTCCACACTTTCAGATACCATAATGTACATTATCAGCTTGTTTCAGCTCTTCATTGAAGTTACACAATGTTGTTAACATCATCTGGCTTCTCAAGGTCTCGCTTAACGTTCTTCCGAGCTTTCAACCACATCTCATGGTCTTGCTCAGAACTCCATCCACTGAGAAAAACTGTGAGAAAAAGCCGTTTCCAAGGACGAGAATCATTTTATATACATTTCTCCAAAATTCAGCGTGACATATTTCGTACCTTTGGAAACTTTTGGATCTCTTTAGAATTTGCAATGACATTGTGTGAGTTTTAACAATGTTTGGCTGCACAGGATGAGTTTGAAATGACCGAATTACTGGCAGGTCAGTTAGATGAAAAGACAATATATAGCTACATACCTCAGAGGATTAAGATATACTTTTAAAGGGGTTTTAAACATGCATGAGAATATTAAAAACGACAGAAAATGTTGAAAATGGTTCGTGCACAACATAAAGCAGTCTGACTTCAGCATTGGGTCTTACATGGTTTTACGTTCCCTGTGTTATGCAACAACAGAGTCCTCAAACAGTGTGCTCACCTACACACGACCTCTTGTCAGGTTGCAAGGTGTACCTGACGTGACACCTGCATATGGGGCCGTTCTCCGTGTCCTCGCAGATGTGCTGGCAGCCTCCGTTGCCATGGTTACAAGTTACTGCAGGGGTCAACAACATGCAACTATAAGACATTAAATCAGCGCAACGTTCGAAGCCAACTGCGTGTGCGTGACACATTTAGTAGATGTGCAGTGGGAAGTTAGCTTCATGCCGTTGAGCACGTACAGATGCAGCCTCTCTGGTTCCTGGCCAGCTCGAACCCTGGGCGACACTCACAGGCCACACCCCCTTTGGGAGTCTCTTTGCAGATGTGGGCGCAGCCGTGTTCCTTATTCATACAGTTGAGGCCCTCTGGGATAGAAAGAGGGAGAGAGGTACACAATGAAACTCTCCTACAGTGACTGACCGGCTACACACAAAGGCACACATACTGAGAGATTAGTCTGGCATCCTCAAAGACACTGATTGTTCTCACGCCTTACACAACCCCAAAACATCAACCACTGCGTTATTTTTAGCACTTCTAGAGAGGGAAAGAAAAATTCTGTTGCTCAAAAATGTATTTCCTGAAAACAAAGCTTTGCAAACTCTTGTAGTATCTACAACATACTCAATAATGCTTCGAAGTGAAAAATGAGATGAGATGGAGCACCATTTATATAGATGGGTCACAGCTGAGTGGATAGGTCCACGGGATTTAAAAGGGTTGTCAAGAGCTGATGGAGTGGAAAGTCCTTGCATTTAAGTTGACTTCAGTCAAGAAGACAAAACAAAGGCACTTCAGACTAATCTGTGACACAGACCACATAGACCCGAGTGTTGCAGTTATTAACTTATTTTGTTCTCTGGGACACAGAGATCCTTTTCCCACAGCATGTTGCTGCTGCAGATAAAAGCTCAGTGACGGGAGCCAGCCTGAACCCGTCACCCCTCATTGTGCCATCAATCTTAGATTTGTATGTGAATATTGGAGAATTTGCTATGTAATTCTCTGTCTTTTTTCACGGATTAATACAATTAGCAGATACAAGCATCGGCAAACACACACACACACACACACAAATAATACAAACTCAAAACCTCTTTAAAAATCAACTAGGCACTGTTTAAAATTTCCCTTCCTCCAGGCATTTTAAAAGCATTTAAATGTGTGCGACAGAATATCTTCAATAATTCTGAATTGTACTTCATGTGCAGTACAAGCTAATAGATGCAGGCATGGCTGTTGCATGTTGTACACTCACCCACAGAGCGGTGGATGCATGTGTGCTGGTTGTCGCTGAGGAAGAAGCCCTCATTGCAGCGGCACTCATAGCTGCCCATAGTGTTGACACAAGTGTGTTGGCACCCACCATTGTTGAACTTGCATTCATCCACATCTACACAGGACAGTGGATTGAATGCATTGATTAATAAACACTGAAAAAGTATGTGTTATATTCACAAATGAGCTTTTAACTTATATAAATCAAATAAGGCTGTTTTGTCCAGTGTTTGCAAACATTGCAGATGTAAATAAAGCTTTTTCCAGTTAAATATCAGACATAAATATTAATAAATCGTTTAAATCACTGCATGAACAAAACCAGAACTGTTTGTAGTTTTTTTAAAGTTTACCAAAGAGGGCTCAAGAAAAGAAGTGTGAGAAACTTCACATACAGACAACACAAACATGAACTCTTCACCATCAGAGCCGATGATTCAAGCTCTGTCTATCACAAAAGGTTATTTACTTAGTGGTTTAAAGCTGATCTTACCTAGACAGTTATGTCCGTCATGTGCCAAATTGAATCCGTCATAACAAGTGCAGCGATAATTGCCTGGTATATTGTTGCACTCATGTACGCAGCCACCGTTGTACTCCAAGTCGCATTCATCAATGTCTGAGAAGTAAACACCACATGAATGCATGTTCAACTACTGATCAAGAAGTTAAACTGCAAAACATTTTATTCTTTAACAACAAGAACAAGAACTTGAGTGCAACAGGAAGATGTATGTTGTATGTTGTATAGGAAGAATAAATTAGTACAGATATCACAAATTGTATGCTCCTATAGGAATTCAAAAGTTATGCTGCAGTAGATTAAAGAATTTAATGATATGGTAATTACAAACATGTAGTTAGTATTATTGCATTAAAATGTGTGCCTAAACATCCAAACTCTGTGATCCCATGTTGACACTCAGATAGTTTTGGTAACCAGATATGAATGTGAATAAAACAGCTCAACAAAAAGGAGACACATTACCTTCGCAGTGTTTCCCATCTCCTTTAAAGCCTGCTTTACACGTGCACTTGTATGAGTCTTGGGTAGTCTGACAAATAGCATCAATGTGACAGCCATCACTTCCCTCTGCACATGGATCTGCTGAAATCCATATGGGTCTTATAGGTCATGATTACCAAAACACATTCAAATAGTCTAATAAGTCAAATATTATGACATTTACCATATGTGCACATGTTTTGTGAGAATATAGTAAAGAAGACGAGCAAGGAAACTGGTTTAACTGACAAACACTGAAACCTTAACTTCCCTAATAATAATAATAGTAGCCTGCAGCAGGCAATTTGAAAAATAACCTGAAAGTTAATAAGTTACATACAAAACAAAACTTGCTTTACAAACTTGTGTATATAGGGAGCACATAAATCCCCACAGCAACGGTCATTTTTATATAGATGCACATTTAGAGACTAAAAGAAAATGTTAAAGTCACCGCTGGGGAAACAACTAGAGCGCACTCCTGAAAGCGTGCGTAAAGTAGCACTCTCCGCGACTGGAAAACACAACACACACACACTCACTACAGTCCCACCTCGAATCTCTGGACGCGCTGCGCTTTGGCGACTATTTAACACGAGCAAAAACAAACAAAAGTCCCTTGCAGCCCAAATAGCTCCCATGGTGATATGATCCAAGTTTACAGGTCTTCTCAAAAGGACGCGTACGCACTGAAGACGTGACGGAGCGTCCGCCTCATTTTCATTCTAGCCTGTCAATCTGCTTCACAAGGGGCTTTTGAAAAGAGAAAGGAGTGAGTAAGTGAGTGTGTGTGTGTGTGTGTGTGTGTTTTGAGAGAGCGAGAATGAGAGCGTGCGTGCGAGCGCGTACACGTGAAAGTGAAAAACCAGCTTTTGAAGCAGAGCTGCGTCAAGTCAGTCAGATAGCAAGTGCAAAACCGGAAGTACCAAGATTCTGCGTAAAACGTTACAACATCAGTGCGCTGAAGAGGCTTTTATTGTGAAAGCTGTGACCGGAAGTCTTTTGGTAAACCTGACTGGCTGACTTCTTTTAAAGTCTCAACTCTGTAAACATGGCCTTTGGCGTCCGTTTCAAAGTCGACCGTGGCAACTTCTGTGATAAAAATACCAAATACACATTATACAACCACATAATATAAGTGATTTTAATCAAAGACGGTTGGTTAGCTAACTTTCCTACCAACTAGCTAGTCTTGGAATAGTATAGTTGGCCAAACAGCGTGGTTGCTAGGCAACACGCGTTTATCAATTCTAATTTACAACTGCTTCGTGAGTACAAAGAAAACGGCAGCTAACGTTAAACGCAAGAACCCCGCCTTGTTCTCTTGAACAAGTTGAGTTTTGTTACCGTTTCAGATCCTTATTTTCCCTTTAAAACTTTAACTAAAACAGTATATCACGTCACAAGTCCTCAACACGGCTCCTTCTTTTCAGTAGCTTTTATCAATACCCAGGCTTTACATCTGAGCTAATTATGTGACTTATCAGAATCTGTGACGTTTTTGTATCGTAATTTGTGTAAATGGTGCCTCCAGTTTTTAGATAGGGTCGGAAATTTGTAAATTGTAAAGAAAAACTGTGACCCTGTAGATAAAGAGGATCACACATTTTGATTAAAAACTGTCTGCTATTTAGCGCTTGTGCGCCACCTACCGGTGCAGATATATCTCACAAGCACTTTTTTTCCCCTGTTTAATTTTTTTATTACAATACAGTTCTACTTTGTGGTACAGTATACAAAAAAGCATTAAAAAAATATCTACATTGCATGTTCAAAGGAAGTGCACAAAATGAATAACAGACTTTCTGAAAGGCTCTAAACCAGTTATCAAAATTTTAGTTAAAAAAAAAAGTTTTGCAATAAATAAATATAAATTACATGATAATCATAATGAAAAGGTCAGGTAATTCATTAAGGCACATCTCACACCCCTAAAATGTACCTCACAAAAAAAAACCACAATATGGCAACTCCCTAAGGACAAAAACAAACTTATTTCCCATTTTAAAAGGGAGCAGCATTTCTCCTTTTAATTAGAATCATAATACATGTTCAGCATTTAACTACCCTGCCGCAGAAAAGTTTATATACTAAGCAACTTTACTGAACATTGCTTGTCAGTTCATTAAGTTTGAGATTTGTCACAATAACGAAAAAAATAAAATAAAAGCAAGCAAATACAGCAACCGTTATCATTGATGTATTAATTTGAGAGACAGTATGCACCATGGCTAAAACTGCAATTATTTTAACATGAAATACACACGCAAAAAAAAAAACCATCTTGAGAAAATAATGAATTATGATTAGGAAAGCAGAAAATTACTACTGAAATAATGGATGCTTTTTACAAGCCAATTTGGTTGAATAAGGATCCATCTCTTTACACTATATTAGTGAAAGTGATAGAAAGCCCCAGAGCACTTCTCACATTCAAAATGTCTGCATAGTTTGAACTTTGACAATTGCTTCTGAAGATAAAACACAGCAATGACAATCACAAACACATTTTCGCTAACAGCATTTTTCTGGCAACAATGTAGAGTAACCGTAAAACATAGTTTATGCGTTTCCTGTGTGTTCAGCTTCTGACCATTTTATGCCATTAGCAATCAAACACACAAGGAATATTGCAGCTCACTGATGCTACAATTAAGCATCTCGCTTTCCCTGCAGTGTACACATATTTCTGAATAGAGCATAGGCTACAGCTTTGCACGCCTGTAGAGAGAGCGTCTGAGAAAATTAGATGTGAAAATGTGCTAAAAAAACTTAACTGGCTTAGCGTAAAAGTATATATTTCAGCACCTTTCAGACACATAAAAACTTTGTTTTTTTTAAAACAGAAGTAGTGGTTTGCCATTCTGTAATTTAAAAAAGGTTTGGATGTACCAAGAGCCAAAACACTGTATTTACAAAATTAATTTTAAAAACATTTGCTTTACAACATGCATCATCATTTCATTGGAGGCTGTACAAAAGAAATAAATTAATAACTTGTCATTCCAAAAGACGGAGGAATGTACTGCATGCATGGAGTGTTTCAAACTTGTGGCATGCTTAACCTTTGAAAATGGCAAGATTATTCGTTCTTCTATACACACACACACACACACATTAAAAAGCTCATTAAATTCATAGAGAACAGTTGTACTAATGATCCCTGGTGGTCATTCATGTACCTCACACATTTGCACATATGGAGCCAACAAAATATTGCACTCCAACACACACAAAAAGCTGGTATTACAAATAGCTGGTGTCTTTCATATGCACACTTACAATTTGACAAATTAAAGGAAAAAAATAGAACAGTCTTGATATGTATGAAAAAGTGACAAAATATTTACAAAACATTGATCACTTAATACAAAATAAGCAACCAAAAGCAATTCAGAATCAGAAACAAAGTCTCAACAAAATGTTCATCCTCATCCTATAAATAATACTAATGCCCATAATAAGTTTTTTTTTTCCTTTTTGCTTTATATAAAAAAAGAAAATCAACTCTATACAAAAGTTAAAAAAAATACCCATATAAAAAGGAATATTACATAGAAAAGAAACATCTAACCAATACAATGGGGGAGTGGAGATGGGGAGGTCTGCCACTGGAGACAAATCCAGGTGGATGCCATGGATTACCCTACAGGGGGGATTCAACCAAAGCATTTACCAGGTTTCTTTCACGTCTTCTGTGAGCTGTGGAGGAAGTGTGTCTGGAAGGTGTGTGGCCACTTGCGTTGACACCAGTGTCTTCTGTTTTTTGGAACTGCAGCAGGGCTTGAAGAGTCGAGGATCAATAATCACCTCTCCAAACCGCCCCTTGTAGACAATCCCACAGCACACCTTTTGCCTAAAAGGGGAACAGATGAAAGATGACCTTTTAGTTAAAATCACATTAAAAAAAAGACACAAAACAGTTTAATGAATTTGTCTAGTCACACTGTCAAACACAAAGCTGGTCAATGAGAGCAGTAGCTTGCCTTTTCCAGTACGAACGGTCCAAGAAAGAGAAGATAGAGGGAGTTGTGCGTCTTTGTTTGGACTCGATGTCTGAGCCATCGTCAGACTGGTTGCTGTATCTGGGGGACTGCGCAGGCGACACACTGGAGGTCGTGCTGTGGGCATCTGAGTCTGCTTGGAAACCAAAAGAAACACTTAAAACATTGTCATCAAATTGATCTGCTGACTATAGTTGTGTAAAGTTTTAACAATTACTTTTCAAGTACAATTTATTAGGCACAAAAGTGACAATGATGAGGTTGGGGATTTACTAACAGTCATGATATTTTGGGAAATGCTTTTTATAAATACAACGTATTTACGCTGATTTATTTCCCTATAACTGTTGAAATTCATAAAATACTCACATAAGAGCATGAAATCAGTGATTTATTGGAATTTTGTCTTTACATAAAGAAATGTAAACAATTTTTCAAATCATCAAAAATGGTTGCCAAATAATTTTCTGAAAATTGGCTTTTTGTTTCAGCTCCAATGAGACCCTCAAGACATTACAGTTACACAGCACGTGCCCTAACCCAAAGAGCCACAAGATGCTGCTAAACAGTCATTTTAAAAATCAGACTGCTAGTTACGGCTGAGAAGAAAACCACACCAAACCCAAGATTGACACAGAGCGAAATTGCATTTGTGTGACCCTGATATCAGGCACTTTTTCTTGAGCATGCTACACACAACAAACATTCCTTGTCTGACTAGTTCCAAATATATTTATAATACATGCCAAATCTCTCAATACATGTTAATTTTTAAAAATAAAACCCTACTTTGTCTCTTTAACTTATGAAGCTTCCTTAGCTTGCTTTTCTTCTTCCCATCACTGTTCTTGATCTTCTTGGGTTTCGTCACCTTGAAGCCTGGCCCAGCTCTGGCATCCACCACCTGAGTCAGGTGAGGCAAAACATCAAGTCAGCCTGAGGCCGGACAAAATATGATTCTCACTACTGTAAGCAGACATCACTTACATGGTTCCAGTTCTTCTTGGAGCCATTAGGTAGCTTCTTCCACCTCTTCACCAGCAACACACAGGCATTGCAAATGTCTCCAACACGATCTTCTGACAAGCTTAAAAGAAAAAACAAAACAACAACAAAAAAAAATTAATGGAGCACACAAACACAGAGAAGTGTCACTGCTGAAGTTTAACACCATGATGCATTAATCTCTAGTCACATACACACAGATTAACACTACACAAACACACAACATGAATGAGGGCTTTTACCCAAAACAGAGCCTGAATGTCTCTTCATATCGACTGCTGTCTGTGAAGCGTGAACTGGAGGACTTTGTCTTGCAGATGCAACAGCCGTCGTTACTCCGGTAGATCTTTGACTTGTGAAAGCCAAACATCGTTGATCTGTTGGTCAATGTTATTGCAAAAACCTGAAAACGGAAAACAAAGTTAATGGTCCCAGTCCCCGTAATAAGCACCGTGGATGTCTGCAGACAGTTGTGCTTTCTACTACTGAAAAGGGGGCGGTCCCTCCACGCGCACACACACACACACACACACACACACACACACACAGATAAGCAAGCCATTCTTATCCCATAATTTTAAACATATCCCGGATGAAACCCACCTTTTACATAGTAGTGAATTCAATCTACAGTGCACAATCAAGTGAAAAAGCATAATTACCTTTGGCTAAAGCAACACCACCCAAGTATCTTTGGTATTTAAAGCCAAGTCGCGCGAACACCAAAACACCCAAAAACAGACAACACTGACATTACATTAACGTTATAACCCGATGTTATTGGTTGTGTTGTCAAAGAAACACAACATAAGGACAAATCTAAGTTACATTTGATGCAGAATGAACTGATGCAGGCTCTCAAACTTTCAGACACTCCGCACGGTTAACGTTGGGTGAGTAACAAACGTTTCACCCACAACACAGCGTCTTACTATCGTTAACTGACGTCAATGTTGCCTTTTTTTAAACACTGGTCAATAAAATGGAAACTGCGCAAATTTGCTAGCACAGAGACAATGAAAACAGTTGATGTAAGACATTGTTCAGCAGTGGATTTGTTTGCAGCGACAACTCGAAACAAAAAGCGGGCAGCAGCGCTTTCTGAAGTGAAGAAACAAAAAGCTACCGGGCTATTCGCTGAATTATGTGTAACACGCGTGTCTAAAAACACACAATTATTACCTTGGTATAATTAATGTATGTTGTCAATATTTTAATAAAAAATGCGATTAACCCACCCTTCTCTTTAAAATCAAACTTTTGCGCGTTAGAGCGCCAAATATGGTTCATTGTTGTTAGCTGTTAGCATGCTAGCTAGCCTACTTTGCTACCATTACCACGCCACGCTCTCGTTCACTTCCACGTTATGCTATTGTCGAGTCGGTTAGTCTTTGTACATTTAGCTCGCAACAACTGGAAACGCGCGCGTCAGGTTACGATTACACCACATTACGACCAGTCTCTTTACTCATAACAAATCCGTAAAATTTCACAAATGTAATTTCTGTACAAGAGAAATAACAGTGCACTTACTGAACAAAAACTTTGAATCTTCGCCGTATTCTTTCCAAGCACTGCGCATGCTCTTACTACTAATGCATACAGCTGGACATTAGAAGACATTAGCATAAAAAGCCGGAATGAAAGGGCTGAGCGTACAATGACCATATAAGGAGTGCAGCCGTTGAGTTTGAACCTGGATTCAACCAATCGCTGCCATCCTCGCGTACTCTTCAGAAGAGATGAATGATGGGAGGCGTAGTGAACGAGCAAGAGAACTCTGTGCCGTCACAGCTGTTAAAGACCTTTTTTTAAAACTCAAAGTCCCATAAACCACCTGGCCCAAGGCTTTAAAGAAAAACAGCTACGTGACATGGCGCGAAAGAGTTTGTTGACATGTTCTCAGCTGAGAAAGCACATTCAGCAGAGAATATAAATCTAGTGATCAACAGCTTGTTAACGCTAATACAGCCAAATCACTGTTGTATTACTTTTCAACTATGATTTATTTGACATAAAAGTGACCATGATTAGACTTAGTAGTAGTAGTTTTTAAATAGTTTGCTTTTAATAAATACAATGTAGAGCGAAAGTTGGCCAAAAAACAGTTTAGATTAGTTTTAGGGCTTTAGCTAACAATTATTTTCATTATCGATTAATATGCTTATTATTATTATTATCATAATTTAATGAATGGTTGGTCTATAAAATGTAATGTAATTTCCCAAAGTTCACACATTCATATTGCTTGTTTTGTCTAACCAACAGTCCAGAAGCCAAAGGTATTCAGTTTGCTATCGATGAAGACTAATAAAACCAGTAAATATTCACATATAAGAAGCTGAAACCAGTGAAACTATTTTTTTGAAGTGAACTACGTTTTCTCAGTTGAGAAAGCACATTCAGCAAATATAAATCTATTGATGAATGAGTGGTTAACTAATACAATTAAATCCACTTTAACGTATTACAGATGCTTTATTCTTAATATATTTTTACACTGTACATTGTTGCTCACTTAGTAAACACTACATTACACAGCTATGTCAATAAATGTACAACAGTATTGGAAAACAAAAATATATATCTCCCAAGATGCTCATGTGTGGGTCGTACACAGACGAGTACAACACAGTCATTCCAGACGTTGTTGGCACAGAAAAGAAGTCCTTCACATATCAAATCTCTTTTCCTGCACAGTAAAGTTCAATTTATGTAATGGAGGAGGGCCCGG
Organism: Siniperca chuatsi; assembly: GCF_020085105.1. Lineage (NCBI taxonomy): Eukaryota > Metazoa > Chordata > Actinopteri > Centrarchiformes > Sinipercidae > Siniperca > Siniperca chuatsi. The sequence goes on from NC_058042.1 coordinate 16,260,926, forward strand.
TAATACCTCAAGACACCCGGATATGGAGTTGGGGGGTTGAATTTTCTCTCGTGGATATTGCATAGCAAGAAACCATGATGATAAAATCAGGAGGGGGAAAGAGCTGTCCTTTTTATCCCCATGTCCTCACATGGGAAGCAGGAGATCATCCTTTATCACAGGGAGTCACATCACACTGTTTTTGTTCAGAGAAGTGGGCAGATGTAGTGTTAGGGCTGGGATGATGGTAGGGGAAGGGCTGGTTGGAGGTATTTACATGAAGGCTGTCATTGTAATCCACTTTGCACAGAAAGCTGGGTCGAGCATCTCTACTTTATCCAACTGAATATACTGTCCATCGCTGGATACAGGCTTAAGCCACATTATCATGCAAGCAGAGTCATTTTCTCTGCTGAAGGTATTCAACGTAAAGATCTGAATACTGGTACATTTCTCAGGGAAAGGCCCAAATGTTACTGCCTTTTTATTTCTATGTAGGTGAATCATCTTCCACCCTGTCATACACATACTTATAAAGCATACTTCTACATCATTTGCTTTAAGCTCTGCGTAATGACATAGGAATCTGAGTTAACAGAGCAAGCAACTTTAACAAAATAATACTGTTTTTCTCTGAAAATATATTAACAGTTTTGATCCTCACTTTCCCTTAAATATAGCCATTGTCTGCAGTTCACGATAACAATGAAAATATTTAGCTTTCAGTAAAACATTATAGCACAAGTAGGTCAATAATGTGAAAATCATGGTTCATAATAGAAAACATATTTTTAACATCTAATGGCAACATCATTGAGGATAAAAATAACAACATATCTTGAAAGGCTCATTGCACTTAATATATGGCAAAAGTAACAGTAGCTTTAATATAAGCTAGAAAATGTCTTTTGTTCAAGTCAGTTCCTGCATATAAAAGGTTCAGTTATTCTTTTTAGTGGTCCCCAGTGATCTTCATGGTACAACTGGTGGGGAGTTGGTTCAGTTTAGATACCAACACCTTTGACGAGCGAAGCCTCCAGGGTGATGTTGAACTCCTGCAGAGTCTGTAGTACTCTGATCAGAGAGTTTACCAATGAGCGGTCCTTAATCAGTGCAATGTCCTCGTACATCTGAGCAGTGATTGGACAGTCTGCGAGCAGGGCGATCCAGTGATGCAGCAAATGGTCCCTGAGAGAAGACGACACAGACACACGTGGAGTCAACACAGCAGCATAACACTAGAGACTGTCAGCAAATACTGCACGTTGCAATTTTCCATTAGAAATAATTTTAAACCGTGGCAGTGTAAAAGCTCATTTTAAAGAGAAACCACATTACACTTGAGTTAAAAATCACTTCCTTTACAAAAGGTTTGTTGAACATGTGTTTTATTGTGTAGGGCTGCAATTAACGATTATTTTCATTATCAGTTAATTAAGGTGATGTCTTCAAATGACTCGTTTTGTCCGACCAACAGTCAAAAACCCAAATATATCCAATTTGCAGTTATATGAAACAGACAAAAAGCAGCAAATCCTCACATTTGAGAAGCTGGAACAAGGTAAAGTTTGGCTTTTTTCCTTCCAAACAATTAATGTATTAACTATCTTTTATTGATTGAATATTCAATGAATTAACTAATTGTTGAAGAACTACTATTTTGTATAGAGGAGTCATAAATAGAAAAAGATAAAAACACAGTTGTACAGGCACAGACACTCTTCAACAGGGAGGAAGAACTGAAGGAAACCAATAATATATCTGAAACTTGAAGAATCCTCAAAGGAGAGATCTTTTTCCACTTGACTCCTTGCAGGTCAGATACAGAGCAGTGCATCCACAACTGTCGGGGATTCAGTGTCTTTACCAAAGACATTTCAGCAGGAAGGACTGATTTGCTTCTCTGGGGCTTAAGCTTGATTAATGGTTGTTTGTTAAGGGGTTATGACGTAGATACAGAGGCTATGAATGTAGCCGTAGCTGACGTGCGCCTCCTCAAAAATGTAAATACTTATATGAGATACCATGTGGGGACCACATGAGCTGCAACTGGTCAGCTTGAACAGATGAAATCAACACTGAACTATAAATCACAAGCTGTACTGTAGGCATCTTTGGTGGGACTCCCGTTAACCCCTTGCATCAAGCATATGTTGGACTTTAAACCCAGATTCTCTGCTTGAGGGGCGGGGTCTAGGTGATGCTACCTAAAAGCCCCCCAGTCATCTCGGGTTTACTACACAAGTTTCACTGCATCCACTCTGAAGACTGAACTTCCTTTTCACACACGACAAATGTTTAAAATGTCCACTACATCTAAATGTGTGTCGGGAGGTTAATGAGTGCTGCCGGCCTACCTTGCACCCAGACAGACGAGCATCTGGAACTTCCCGTCCTTGCCAATGTTTCTGGATGTGTTGTTGATGGCGCGCATGAAGCGGCAGAAGTGGCGCACTCTGGTTTGCCAGTTTTCATCTGGAGTCACCTCCCGCTGCTCCGCACTTTCAAAGTACACTTGTGACTTTTCTGTTAAAGCAAAAAAAACAAAAAAAAACAATTAAAAGACAAATCAGTCAGTTAACAATTGATTACACCGTAATATGAAGATCTGTTTGAAGGAATACTTTGGAGTTTCAAACACACACCAGGCTCAGACTTTTGTATTGTTTGACGAGAACATTTATGGTAACTGGCTTTATTTAAGCTGACCAAAGCTGCTGCAAACTTTTTACCTTTCAAGTCTACAGGCTGTGGGTGTTTGATAGTCAAAACATTTATATTTTGGGTGGATCACTTTAAGGGCTTAAGTAATATAAGGGAGTAATGATATGAAGTCTTTACCCAAGAAGTCCCAGATGAAGACATTCTTAAAGAGTCGGGGTGATTTGAAACCGTGCTGGAAAACTTGCTCCAGAGCCCAGACGAGGCCATACTCCCCACAGAGGAGAAGGGTCAGACTGCCTCTCTGCGGAGAGCAAAAAAAACAACAAAAAACAGGAAAATGATTATGAGGTTATTGTTTTCTCACAAATGACAACAACGTTAATCCCAATATCCTGCAGAAAAAGAGAGCAAAGGTGTTTGGGACTAAGTGCAGAATATCTAGGACAGGGCTGTCTCTCACAGGACATATTTTATATCCAGAGAAAACAATTTCCAAGTAATAAATCATTATGATAAGCGATAACAGCAGTTACTAAGTTTACTGAGTGTTGTATTAATTTATGAGATCATGGAAGAAATATTTTGCAGTTATCAGCGTGAGAGTACAAACATGTATGAGAGAGGCATGTAGGTAGGCCATCATGGGTGTATGGCCTGATGGAAATACTGTACATGACATAAAAACATACATGCATGACATAAAAAGCACAACAGCATATATGTTTACATGGTGACAGACACAACAACAGGACTACAAAGTGCATTTCAATTTTAGAGACAGAGGTGGAGCAAGAGTGAAGGGGATTTCCCTGTAAAAGAAATCCTTTGTACTTTGACTACACAATGACTGACTCTTACAGCCTGTAATCAACAGATTTTAGACAAACAGACTTTTAAAAACTTCAATAGGCATCTCCTTTGAATTGCAAGTATCACTCCATGTGCCTTAATAAGTAATAATTATCAGCGTCTGTGCATTATGTTAGTGCCTCCAGAACAGAAAAAATAACAGGCATCATTCAGAAACAAATGATCAAGAATAATGTCTGAAAAACCAGCAAGAAATATGTTTTAACAATGTGAATTTTACCACACAGCCCACAGTTACTGAGGGGCTCGGGGACCACCACAGCGGAAAGCTGTGATGAATAATAGAAGTGCATGTTGGGGCCTGTCTAGACTGCCGTCTCTCACCTCCTTCTCCGGCTTGTGGAAGTGCTTCACAATCCCATTGATGGCCTCTCCCACTCCCTCCTGGATCTGACCTGTGTTTAACTCTGGTTGAGAAGAAAAAGGCAAACAAATATGCTGTATGCTGTAAGACAACACAAGCATAGGAAAAATCCCCATACAGGTTTTATCTATTTGTCATTGTGTTTTCTCATTCATGCATTTGAATTTTTACCACTGAAGGTATTAAGAACAAGACTTCAAGGAAAAGTGAGCACAATAAAAGGTGAGGAACGTTGCGGTCCTGTGCTTCTAAGATAACAGCTGAATCTCTAATTGAAGAGAAAAGGAGAAGGAAAATCCAGAGGAGAAATGTTTCCCCTCAGCTAGAATATAACAAAATGTCTACACACCAATATTATTTAGGAGTTGGTACAGATGACTTGTAGTAACTTACTTGGTTTGCTGTTTGGCGAGATGGTGACAAACCTCCTCATCATCCCTGGGGACTGCTGCATCGGGGGTGTACGACACATCCTTTCATCGTTCTCTGTGCTGGGGGTCATCAGCTCTCCCACCAGGATCCTCTCCAGGCTGCCGTCATCGACGCCCTTCCCCAACCACCGGCCACACGGAAACCTGCACCACAACACAACACATTTTGTTCATTTTCTTTGAGAACCATGTGGTCAAAACAACATTACAGTGGGTAATATTCTCTCAAGACACATGCTTACTTGTAAGTGTGCCCTGTGATCCCGTTGCGGACCATAACACACTCCACCAGCCACTTTGCGTAGAGCCCCGTGTTATCGTGACCCATCTGCACTGTGGTCAGCTTACCCAGATTCTGGCACTGAGAGACAGAGAGAAGCATGGTGACGTCAAACACCCAAACCGAAAATGTTATTTAATAGGATAATACTGGTTTATTACAAATTGGTCTTATTTTCATAGTTTTGGTCATCATTTTTCATGTCCAACAGGAAGCAGTCATCTGGGCAGTCAGATGATCATACAAACCAGATTATTTAAACTTCTTTAGAAGAGAAAACAATGGTGAACGGTATAATTACTGTCCAAACTCTCTGTAGTAAACATCCGATACAGTTTACAGACCAGCATCTAAAATCAACTTTGACCTATTGTTCTAGTGTGCACAATTTTCTGTGCAACGAGGAATTATCAGTGGTGGAATGTAACTAAGTACATGCACTCAAGTACCGTACTTAAGTACAGTTTTGAGGTATTTGTAGTACTTGAGTATTTCCATTTCATGTTACTTTATACTTTTACTCTTCTACTTTAGTTACTAACTACTTTGCAGATTCAGATTATTAATACAAAATGTAATCAACTAATATATTATGATGTATTTTTATGGATTAAGCTACCCATCAGTATATAAAGCAGTTAAAGTTCCCCTCCAGACACATTTTAAAGTATGTAAAAATACTCTGCTATGATTAATATTTTGTTTAACATGGTTTTCCCACATAAAAAGAAAAAAAAAAACACTCTGAAAAGGGGCTGGAAGCACAGATACTCTTTCTCCCTCATTGAAAAATTCTGGATCTATGAAGGCCCGCCCACCACCACTGCGGGTTAGGTTGACCGGTGCCGGTGAGAGCATGGATGTGGGTGAGAGACATACATCCGACCGCGAGTAAGCGCGTCGATATGGCTAGAGTTAGAAGAAACATCAGTTAGCATCTTTTATTTGTTTATGTTGTTTGTTAGCTTGCAACTGGCAGTGGCTGACACAGCGTTAGTGGTTATGAAACATCCAATAATATCTGCTACGATGTTACAGTGTGTTCACATTGTTATAACGTAATGTTAGTAGATAGTTGAAGGAAGCTCCAGGGTCGGTTTACAAACTGCACTCTACCATGTTTGCTGTCAAAACTTTCGCTATCTTAGTGCAAACTTTCGCTCTGTACTGACAAGACCGTTCTGTGCTGGAGGTTTCAGGTTTCGTTGCCAGTGGCATTGCGGTTGGCTTTCGATTTGTGACGTGCCAAATCCAGCTCGCCCGGAGTACGTTTGAATCTCAGATTTTAGGGAAGTGTACAAACATCTCCCCCTTCAGTAGAGGAATGTGAAAACACCTCTCTAGTGACAAACTTTGCACAGATATAACTGACATTTTAGGGGACTTAAACATAAGAAAAACACATTTTTGAGTGGAGGGGTACTTTAAAATTAGCTGCAACATTAGTGATGCTTACACATTAATGCATCAATAATTATAATCCAATAATATAATTCTGCATAATGAGTAGTTTTACTTTTAGTACTTTAAGTATCTTAAATGCTAATACTTTTGTACTTTTACTTAAGTAAAGTTTTGAATGTAGGACTTTTACTTGTAACAGAGTATTTTCACAATGTGATATTGCTACTTTTACTCAAGTAAAAGATCTGAATACTTCTTCCACCACTGGGTATTATTTATTTGACATTTTGGGTTCTCTACTTTCAGTTTTACCTTCAAATAAAGTGGTTTAGATAATCCGGCTAAACAGTTGACACCACTCGTGTTTGACTACATTGTAGCAATATCGCCGTGTTCCCTGATCGCAGCAGCTCATGTGGCAAGTTCACTGTTATCACAACCAACAGAACTGATGACTAACACTACAAAATTAAGACCCAAGTTGTAATAAAGTGGAGTTATCCTTTATCCGAGAAATTAACACCAACCTCAAAAGTGATCTCCAGAGTATTTCTGGGGACCTGCAGGACTCCGGTCTCTGCCAGCTCACCAGAAACACACACCCAAGGGTTGGCTGTGAACATGGAGCCACCCAGCTTCTTACTGGGAACTACCACCACATGGTAGGGGATCACTGGGAGACAGAGAGGAGAGAAATGTCAAACAAAAACGTCAAATAAAATCACTTAGTTTATTGACAGTGTTGTCGGGCATCAAAATAGTACTCACTGATGGTCGTAAAGACGTTGGTGAAACAGAAGTAATCCACGGCATTAAAGGAGAGGAGGTGATAGAGAAACTGCTCCTTCTCATCATCACAGCGGAGGAAGGCGTATCGCTTGTACAGTTTTCTAAAAGGAAGAAAAAGCGGAAAAAACAAATACTAATGCTTAAACCCACAAAATTAAATGATTTCCGTTATATTTAAAATAAGTTAAGTTGCCTAACAGAACATAAACATTCCTCAACAGTGTCAGCAGCATGACAGATGATAAGTTCATTTAAAAGGCAAGTGGATCACAAAGTGCGTGCTGTTTGATGTAAAGTAGAACAAATGACGTAAGGAAGTAAGGTCACAAAGGAAGCCAGGTGAAATCCCCCTGACCCAGTTCACCACTGAGATATCAATAATGAAGAAGGCTGTGAATTATTAATGTGGCGGTGGACTAAAGTATGATGCTTTGCAATTTCAAAAGAGGTAATGTATTATAAATGGGTAGATCACACGTCATCTTAATTTCACATGAGACAGACATTCCCCCACAAACACAGAAAGGAGGTCAGGATGAGAAAATACAAGAGGGAGGAAAAGATACCCAGTGATCTTTACAATGTCACAGTAAGACTCATTGTTGTAATTAACTAATACTTTAACTGACAGCAGTGTGTTGTTTCGCTCACTTTGTAAGCTCGTGGTCTGAAAGCAGCTGCTTCAGGTGTCTGGAGAGCAGCTTCTTCTCCATAGAGAGGCGAACCCAGGCTCTGGCTTTGCCCACATCTGTCTTGATCTCACTGATGTTCTGAATGTGTCTGCAAAGAAAAAGGACAGATTGTTACTTCACTTGGATGTTTGAGCTTGCAGAATGATGCATGAGTTTGACACTAAGAGGCTGTTTTCACATTCATCTGCTGAAGGGGGAGAGTTTCAAAGACCACAAAACTTTTAATAATGCAAACACTCGGCCAATAAACGTTTTTACAGGCAGAATACATCAATCAAGTACGTTTAATCAGATCCATTCTAAAAAAATAGTGTCTTTTATTTAGTCTCTCAGTGGAGCCACCAAGGTGATATGAATACATTTATACATTGTAATACACAAGTCTGTTGTCTAAACTGATAACAAGCAAATGTTTCAGGCTGCTATTAACAGTTATGTTTTGATGAATCGATAATTCTTTAAAATAGTGAAAAATGCCCATCACATGTTTTCAGAACCCAAAGTGACGTCACAAAATTGCTTGTCAGAGAAAAGCAAGCAACAAAACAGAGAAAAGCAGAAAATCCTCACATTTGAACAGCTGCAACCAGTGTATATTTGGTATTTTTGCTTGATAAATGATATACTGATTATAAAAATTCTTGGCAATTATTTTCTGCCATTCAAATAATCAAAACATTCAAAAACTCTGACTTGTAAGATATATGGTGTATCACCATTTTCAAAATCTTAATCATGATTCTGACTTTTCCCCCAATATTACCCACCCATGAGTCAATCTCATGGCCAAAGAAACAGCTCAGCCTGCGTCTGTAGCGGCATTTTTAACCACAGACTTGGTCCCACGTCATCGCTCCGAGCCACCATCATGCCTCTGATGTCCAGACACATTCCCTTCCACTCCACCTGTGCTATAAGCTCGTCTGCTAAGAGCTCCTCATGCCTCTAGCATCCAACCCCCTCCCCGTCTCCATCCTCACACTCACACCAAGTAACCCAGTTTTCTCCGCTCGCTATCTCCATGGCAACAGAGGAAAACATCTACTATGTGAACTATTATTGTTACCTCTTACCTAGGAAACACAGATATGAGGTATTGCCATCATCTCTAATAAGCTTAAAAATATTGTAAATGTAATATCAACTCATGATTTTTAGGGAAACATATTTACTGTTGAGACAATATTATCAATTATTAAAACTTATTAAGGGAGGCTGATGGTTGCTTCTGAGCGTGTTCACGATCATGGCATCAGACGTTTACATGAGTGTGGAGGAGGGTTTGCGCCCTGAGCTGACCCCTCCTCTCTTCTCAGTCAGACTGTCAGGGGGTCTGGTAATTAGGCTGGAAGTAACGTGCTGTTCCACAGACTCACTCTGCGCCTCCTTCCCGCAACACAAGCCCTCACTCCTCAACTCTGTCTGGGTACGGTAAATAATATGACAGCAGTGATGGCTGCCATCACACACACACACGCGCACGCACACACGCACACACACAAGTGAGTGTTTAAGCGTGCAGGTTTACTGCGGGAGCTCTCAGGATCATTGAAAGGTTTAGTGTTTTATTAATATAAATATACTAGAGTAAAACATTTTGAGCAAAACGGGGCACCAGGTTGGCCTAAGGGTTGGGATGGTGGTCATGTTAATTACGGTGTCACCAGTTCAAGACTTTCGCTGCATGTCACCTTCTCTCTCTTTCCCCACATTTCCAGTCACATATCTCACTGTCTATTATCTAATAAAGGCAAAAGTGCCCAAAAATACTAAATACTAATAAAAAAGGGGACACAGCTTCTCAGAGAATCTCAGACTTGCAAAATCTCAAAATCTGTATCTTCTTTTAAGTCGCTCTTAAAAACTCACTTAAAAAGAATTTCTTATAATCATTTTTTAATCTGGCAAACGTGCATGTGTGTGAGGTTATGTGTGTATGTAAATGTATATATGTACTGTAGTACTGTATATTTATGTGGGAATGTATGTGTCCATATGTATGTGTATCTGGTATTTTATTTTGTTCATTGTTCTTACTATTTGGTTGGTTTATTTTATTTCTCTATGCTTGCCCTTTGTAAAGCACTTCGCTGATTTTCATCAGTGCTACATAAATAAACCTATTATTAGATTATTATAAAATATTGAGCTCATAATACGTAAAGTAATCTGAGAAAAATAATGTCAGCTAAAGAGGACATTTCAGCAGAATCACTTGAGGTTTTTGTTTTTTGAATAACTAATGTCAGAACTGCCACAATGCCACAGAAATGTCACAAACTGCATTTTGTCTGAGGGGAAAATTTGTTGTTGATTGTTGTTTGTATTGCCTGTATGTGTGAAGTCACTAGTGCAAGAATGTAAACCTGACCAACAGTCAGTTTTATACATGATTTAATTGGGATAACTTTAAATTATTACTCATTTTGACTCCCTGAAAATCCCTTGAGGAACCCCTGAAGATCCACAGACCCCACTTACATAATAGATTATCATGACAACTTAGAAAACTCCACGTAGTGTAATTGTTTGACAGTCTGCCACAAGGGGGCAGTCTTACTTTCTTTTAATACTGACCAGCAGCAAATACATTTGTAAACCAGCTTTGGGTACACTGGATGAAATCAACCGAGACTTCATCCCTTTATTGAACTCCCATCTAAATAACCTCCAGTCCTCCTCACCTCATGTCCTGGATCAGGGAGACTTTAAGAGGGGGCATGGCCGATCCACCTCCATCAGATTTGCGTCTCTCAGCGTCATGAATGAAACCTGGTGTGGAGGGAAAAAGGACTTAAGGCAATTCCTAATTTGTTAATTAATTTCATTCATCAAGTGAACTGATTTCAGCATTTACCTGGAGGTCCCAAACCACCTGGAGTTGCATTTTTCTTCTCTTTGCTCTCCTGATAGTGCAGCAGGTGGGACCACAAGGCAGATTTACCCTGAAAGAGAAAACATGCCATTATTTGCTCTGAGAGTACTGTGTGTCCACCAGCAGCTCGTGTGAAATGGTGATTGCGGTGATTTTGTTTTTTCCTGACCTGTTTAACCTGCAGCCCGTGGCTCCAGATCCTCTCCAGCAGGTCACAGAGGCTCGCAATCAGAGTGTTCTCCTCAACACCGGTGATGCTGACCTCTCCGTGACCCAACTCCACAGCCTCCCGACCCATCTTCTCTACCAGCATGCGCTTGGTCTGCAGAGAAACAAACAGATAAACACAGACGATGTTGTTACTCGTAGTTCTGGTGACAAAGCAATCAAAATAATCATTTTGGATTTGTATTTTGTGCTCTTCAGACTAGCCACGTTCTGATATTCATTTATGTGCAGCAGGAAATATAACTTACAAACAGAAGACTGATCTAGGTAAACACAAAGCCTTCACTTGGTGTTTGCAATGTTTTCCTGTTTTATTGTTACTTCAGTGAATCGTCCTTTGTGATTACATTATGTCCTGCTCACTGTTATTAACCAAATACCGAAATTTAAGCTTCAACCAGGAAATAGTTTTTCAAATTAATTAACTGGTTTTTAATCATATCTTTCTTTGCCAAAACAGCAGTAACTTTCATAACATTTGTATCTTTAAAATGAGTAAAACGTTCAAAATGATTAATAATAAAAAACTAAATATACACATTAGTAAATTGGCCATAACTCCAAATGATTGGGATTCTCTGCTAACTTTATTCCACTGCAGAACTCACTCTAAATTGCTTTGTATAAAACCAGCCTAATGCTAAAATATTTATACATGTATAAAAATGTAAACTTATTTTCAACTGAAATAATGTGGTGCAGCAGAGATCACAGCAAACAGTGCAAAACTAATCAACTAGAGCACAGTCATACACAGACCTTATTCCTGCACTCCTTCAGCAATCCTTCAACAAATTTCCAGTTGGTCTGAGCGATGACAGAAGGCGACAGGTTGGACAGCTTGGGCTGTCTGATGGTCGTGCCCAAGTTCCTGGCTTCCTGGATGTACTTCTAATAAAAAACAGAGAGAATTCAGTCATCAATCAGCTAACCACAAAAGGAAACAGAGAAATCAACTCAGCTTTCTGATGGGCTCACGTCACTGGTGAAGGTTACCACAGAGGAACAAGGAATACTAGAGTAACCTAAATGTAATTTAAGGTGCCAGACATTCACTACTTGGACTTTAGAGACTCTGAAGTGACACTGAAACAAACTGCTGTACGATTACGGTGGTAAATATCCAGCCTTCAGCCTTCAAGATATTAAAGCAGTACCCCATATAAGCAGCGAAACTCACAAAAGTTAAATAGTGAAAAATATAAGCTAATGAAAAATTTGCTCTTAGAACTTTGACTTGTTTTGATAAACATGATTTTTTGCTTGAAAACACACTTCATCTGTATCCCCGAACATGACATGCCTTAGGAAGTGACATGGATTATCAGATAAAGCTCAGCTGCTGGAGATGAAGGAAGCAGAGGGAGGAAAAGACCACATGGGTGGACAGGTCATGTGGTCCCAGTAGTAAAGCTAAAGGCCTCACAAACTACCAACACATACCACGTCCACAGTCACCGACTTTAGACAGGGCTTGAAGGACTGCGAGAGCCAGTAGTAGTCAAGAAACAGCAGGAGCTGCAGCTCCGGAAACAAACACTCTGCATGCTGAGAGTGTGCGAGCATGAGTGCAAGAGAGGCGGAGAAAGACAAAAAGAGACAGTGAAGGGAGACAGTGACCAGAAGTGTGAGAGCAGACAAGATGGTAAGAGCGAAGTCAAAATACAGCAAACAGAGAACAGGTCATGCAAAATGAACAAAGACAACAAAGCTCAGGCAGTCAATCTGTGTGAAAGAGCTGAGAACAGAAAACACTGCGGCGACCTCTCACCTCTCTCTGGTCGTTGTCTAAATAAAGGTGCTCAGCGTGCTGCTTCTGTCGATCCCTCCTCCTCCACTGGGCAGGAGCGCTCCTCTTGGTCCACCTGTAACACGAAACAACACACCTTTGATCAGCTTTATAGAGAGACATCGTAAAACAGCCTTCAAGCTCAGATTGAATATAGATATCGAAGGTTTATTTCAAATAAATATAAATTACAGTACAATTTTTGATGTGACAATAATATGAAATATTCACTTGTTGCTGGTGGGCCCAGTGGAGAGCACGTCAGACTGCAGTCGGGGGAAGAAGCCCTGCTCGTACCGCCCCTGACCGATCTTCATGTCCAGCAGGTGGGGGTGCAGGGCAGTGTGGTCTATCTTGGCGACTCTCATCTCAATGGCTTTCTCTGTGGAGGAGACGTGGGAGGCAGTGAGATTACAGGATGCATTCATTATTTTCATCTTGCTAATTTGCCCAAATCAAAGCGCTTTCATTGTCAACATGTGAGTGGTTAAGTGTCCTTGGCACAACAACATGTCTTCGGGTTTGGGCAAAATCAAAATATTAACAATTACAATTCACGAGATCTTCGGGTCTGAATTCTGCATGTTGTCTAAGCGTTTACTCCAACAATTAGTCATTAAGGATTGGTAAGGGAGGAATTTTAAGGATGATTATCAGAAATGTCGCATTCTGATTTTACCTGGTAAATATGTTATGTCAAAGAATCCCATAACCATCACAAAAAGAAATATCCTTGCCATTTATACAAATGAAATATCAATAAAAAGAGATGAATATATATTGAAATATCCCATAATTAGAAACCACGTAATTTTCTATTTTCATCCTCTCACCAATCATCGGACTAAGATTCTCATATTTTCTGTAGCTAATTGTGTTGAGAAACCACCATAACTATGACAAAGAACCTCTAAGTTATCTTTTATTAAACAGAAGAAAGAGAGCAAGTCAAAATCGAAAAAAGACATTTCCTCCCAAACACCCACAGAACCAAAAGAAGTGACAGAATAAAGGATCTTTTTCTTTACAGGAACCACATCAGAGTCCTGCATGAATGCAGCATTAGACAGTGCTTTTCTGATGTCTGATTAACAACCCACCCACACATGGGTTGTGTTAACAAAAGCACCCATGAGTTTAGATAAATACAATAGACCTAAATAGATGAACAGAAAATGTAACATATGCACAAGATGAAATATGTAGCACGAAAATGGTGAAAAAGTACAGAACCCACAAATTGACTGAAAGACAATTGAAGCTGTGATTCACAGGTACAAAGATTTGATTTCCTGAAAAGAATTTATTATCACCCATTCACCTGCATGGTGCAAGTTATCAGATCACCACCATAAAGATCAGTGATAGTGCTTTTAATTAATAACTACCTTTGTAAAAACTGACATTTATGCAATGCATAAAGGGTCTCACAGAGGAATCTTACATTTACAGTGGTAACCTTCTAGTTTGAAGATGCTAAATGTGTTTTATTTAAAATACATTGTGTTTTAAAAAACAATCTTCCTGCATCTTCAAACTAGAAGGTTTCCTGTACAGTGTGTTCTGAATTTAAGTGAAGCCCATCCATCCTCTGTGAGTGTGCCTAACGTAATGCATTGCACACACATTCAGAGAGCTGCCACCCAGGTATGTTTGGGGTAACGAGAGCAAATATTACGGAGGTGAGTCTTGTCGTTCTCGAGCCCAACGGCATGAGGTCCCAGTGCGCAAAAATCTGCTTTTTCATATCGCTTTTTAAGCAGGTTGTCTGCAAACAAGACAGCAATCACCAGTCAGTTAACTAAAGAGAGCAAATCTCCAAGTCTGTCAGATGTTCACACCTTCAAATTCTTTTGTGACCAAACTCATTTGGACTTCAAATTAAAAGGAGTTTTATAGGACTTTTAAGGTCTTCTTTAATTACATTCACAAAACTTTAAATTGCAAACTTTTGGCTTTACACAGAGTCATAATTAAACATTACAGAGATCCATTTTTTACTGTCTTAGGCTGAGATACTATGGTGAAGCTATTCATTGTCAAACTAAAACCTGTGGCTTTCCTCAGGATGAGGTGTTTATCCCAGGATAGAGAGCAAAGGCATATTGATACATTTGACTACAACATTTGGTGCTTTGAAAGCAATCCAATTATGGTCAAAAACTTTCCAAAGCCTTTTTTTATTTTTCTGAAATCCACAAAGCTTTTCAAGGATTTTCAAGACTGCTCTTTTTTTCCCCCTCACCTGCTTCTTCAATGTTTGTGCATTTCTGGTACATCGAGGTGCGCAGTGTGGGCGTGCGGACGTTCAGCATGCGAATCTTATCCACTCGGGAGTCAAACACCCTCAGCGTGTGCTCCTTCTCCTCATCATCGTGACACAGGATCTTAATATCGATAAAGGAGGCAAACATCTGCGTCTCCAGAAAACGTGACAGGAAGGGCAGGTAGGGCTCTGGCTGGTCAGACAGGAAGGAGGCCTGCACACACACACACACAAATTTATAAAGGTGGAAGTCAATGTCATATACTATAGAAAAATAATACCCTTCACTCAACTATGCTATTAACAAACTATCTATAGCACTTTACCTTGTCAAAGTTCTGCATCTGGTCTCGATTGGTGAACCAGGACTCTTTGTCCTGGCTCGGCTGGATGACAAACACCTCGTAATCTGCGAACATCTGAGTGAATCGGTTGGCGAAGACCTCGCGCACCTGGATGTTGAGTTGGTGCATCTTCAGCTCCTCCTCATCACACTGAAACCGCACGTCCTTATTGCTGCTGGCATCCTCTCTCACCTCCAGCTGATGTGCACAAGCATTCATTAACACACACACACACACACACACACACACACACACACAGGAAAAATACCAAAATAAAGAAAGGAGAGAAAAAAAAGGGGGAAAGCGTGTGAGAGCCCGATGAAGAAAAGAAGCAGAACGGTGGATATTTTTATCTTATCTGACTGGTATTACAGGCTGCTGATGTAGCAGCAGCGGGGTTATGAGAAAGGAGGTCAAGGACATCTGTTTTGATTTACGACAAAAAGTTCTTTTTTGAGCATGTCAGTAGGTCAGCTGGACAGATGCAAGCAGTAGGGGGGCTAAAATAACACAGAGCAGGCCTACCACCGGATGTTAAATACAGTCGTAATCCAATGACACAACCCAAGAATTGATCAAATACTGCCTTGTGCTCAGCAGTGAGTTTAGATAAGAATTATCATAAGTGAGGTCGGACCTCGTAGCTGGTAAACTATACACAGACGATGAGCTAATCCATTCATGTAAAGCCACAAGTGCATAAGCTTATTAGGCTGCACATACAGAGACTTTCTCTAATTAGCAGCTAATCATCCAGTGAGTATTTCATCATACTGTTTGTGAGCCACTCAAGCCAAATGGAAATGAGACGGTGCAGATGCAAACTACATCTATTGACGTCAGTGTCTATGAAGGGTTTCTGTCATCTAGGCTGTGAGACATCGACCGGCAGCATTTCAAAGGCAACTGGAGTCGATGTTCTTCAAGACTCCACACTGCTGTGGGTGGCACTGTATTAGCTACCTGTTCTATTAACATGATGCTCAAAACACTGATGGGAGGACAGTTACGGAGGAATCTCTTCAATACGATTATTTTGGAAAAAAATATGTCATATTAACTTGTTAAATATGATGACGATCTTCATAATTAAATATCAAAACATACCTTAACGATGAAAACAACTTAAAAACATTTGTTTTCCATTTTAAAAACACTTTTTTTTAAATGAAAAATCATAAAATGTAAACAACGTCCGTTTTCTCCTTTTCTGTCTGTACTGACAAAACATGTATCCAGTCCACAGTGTAACATAGAAGGGGCACCCCCTTTTGTTTATTGTCCCTTACTGCAATAAATGACGGTAATAACAAATTGATGCAATGAACCTTTGTATTTTTTCAGTTCATGCAGTAATATTGATTTTTGTCCCATCCCTTTTCATACCTTTGGCCCACTACATCATTTATAAGACATTAATTCCAGCTGGAAATGTATTTGCATTGCTATGAACCTGCTGAATATAAACTATATTTGCAAGGCTGATTTTGCATTGAATGTATTAATTATTGAAACTCAAAGTATTATTCAACTAATGTGTTTTAAAATTCCAGGTACAACCAGGTCTATTTTTTTACCGTCAAGTCATTACATTTTATTTCTAATTGATCGTGCCTTAAAAATTCAAATTAATTTTCAGCTGCTAATAATATATACATCTGTATTCTATTTTAGACTGCATGGTTATGGAAATCCTGATGACCTAACTGGCTAATACTGAGATCACAATTATTATTTAAATGATCAGTCTTGGTACAATAATGAATCTTCTTTATTACATAATTGTCATAATTGCACTTTTTGTATCTACAGTCACTATTTCATTTTGTTTTGGGACAATATGGAGACAATATGGAGACAATATATGATACATGATTATTTGTGCAGCCTGTTTTTACTCATGAGATGACATCATTTCTCACCTTCTCCAGGCTGACACCTGTCCTCTTGACCAGAGCCTGCAGCCTGGCGATAGTCTCATTCTCCCTCAGCAGGTAGGAGTTGAGGGGCGAGGCTAGGTTGCCGTTACGCTTGTCAGAGACCATATCAACAGATCGGAAGCCCCGGTACTTGGCCTGGCTGTCGCTGGAGTTAATATTTCCCTCTGGAGACACACCAAAGGATATGAGCACCTCTGAGATCTCCTGGATGAACTCTAGTTTGTTGGGAAACTGGGGCAACTCCTCTGGCAGTTCAAGGAAGTGGTTGTCGATGTCCACAAAACACAAGTTAGCCTGGAAGAAGAAAAGGAACAAATAATTAAGTATGAAAAACATAGATATTGAGCCTAATCCATAAAAAAAATAGGTTCAACCTCCTGGTTTACCTGACATGTCTGACAGCACATTACACTTAATGTCTGTCTGTCTGGGTATAATACGGGAAACAAAAAGACTTACTGAGAGCAGTAACTAACCTTGAAATAACCCTGTACATTGAGGGCACTGTGCACGTTAATAATATAAAAAGACCTAGGTTCAAAATATCCAGAGTAACTAGATACTTCAAAGAGGATTGAGAAGAAGAAAAACTGTCCTCTGTGGTTTGTGTCAGCAGTACAAAGGCCTTACCTATGCAGAATGACAATAATAAACCTGCTTATTAGGGATATAGCAACAGACAAAAGCAAGCACAAGTGTGCAGAGGCCAAGGTTGTGGGACAAATAGATGTAGGAGGATCTACGGTACTGTTCACACCGTTCAGTACACTACAGACTAATGTGAACATCCTACAACAGTGAATTGCAGCAGCTTACAACCATTTCAAAAGCCAACATCAATGCAGCCATAAAATGACCTAGCAGTTATTTTATTGCAAGAAATAAAATAAACCAAATGAAGAAAGTTTAAACTCAGTACAGGTCTGTGTTTGTACCTCCTGTGGCAGCTCTAGCTTGGTGCGGTCATCCTGTCCATTAGAGTGGAGGCCCATGAGATATGGCACAGGAGCATCCAGGAAGTGGAGGAGGGAAGCGGGCAGAATGGGAACGTACACATGCTGCCACTGGAAGGGGAACATTAAGGCTGTGATGCTCTCTGCCACTGTCATCAGCCTCTGGTAATCTGTTTCACACACACACACACACACACACAAAAAGTGGTGGAGGAAAGACTGTAAAAACTATGTGCCAGCAATATATACAGAGCAGATTTCAGGGTTCATTTCCTGACTTGATTATTACTTTAAAGCCTTGGTGATTGTAATGATTCTGTGTAATCATTCGTGTTTCTCCTGATTGGTGGTTTCCACAGCACAAACATCAAAATCAAAACATGCAAATGCCTGTTCAATGACGTGATGAGTGATAAATTCAACATTTACTGGACACGAGTAGAGGATTTTTAGTATTTTCAGCAAACTTTAAAGGGTAAAGCCACACTGCCACAGGGCAGAAATGGGCTGCTGTACTGCTCAAGTTCATCATCAGAATATTAGCATTAGCTTTGTTTCCTGACATTAAAATACAGCTGTTCAACATCTTGAGGGCATCTTCTGATGTATGAATTTACACAGCAAGAAACTGCTGATAGAAGATTTGAAGCTCACAGTTTGAAATCTATCAACTGGGCAGATAGCAATCCTTTATGTTGCCCAGTTTGATATGAGAATTAAGAGCACAGGCTCTTGAGGGCATCTTCTGATGTGGAGACAAAGTGGACTAACACTTAGACACAAAAATTAAGGAAATTTACCCAGACAAAGTGGACTAACACTTAGACACAAAAGGAAATACCCAACGCTACTACAGTATTAACTAATTAGTCTGGTTGTCTTTGTTATTCTCTGTTCTGTAAATGTAGGGGTGGAGGTGGACCAATGACCAACCTTAAAGGAATTAGCTTTGATAACACACAAGCTGCATCGAAATTTAGGGAGTGGATCCACTGAAGTCCACATTTGTAGACCAAATACATCATAACATGCTAATATGGCCTGTCTATAATAAAGACACATTTCATCAAGCAATACTATTTTTTGTAGTCCCCAGTGCTCCATAAGCCAATGTGTGTTGATGACTTTTTCAGAGCAGTAACTTTACTTGTAATGGAGTATTTTGACATTGTGGGATTGCTGTTTTCAGTGTAGTAGGATCTGAATACTTTTCCACCACTTAAAAAGTTGCAATGTGTACAGAAAACTGAAATCTTGCCCCTGTTTACCACTGGTATTTACACATTGTGGGCCATTTAAGGACACCGTACTGTGATAAACAAAAGGCTTGACTGCCTGAACAGTTTTGGTCTCTGAACTGTGACACAGCGACACGTCAGCTGGCCCTCTGGCTTCTGTTAAATTCCTTTGTCATGACTCCACACAGCAACACTCCTTCATTTTCAGGGTTTCACACTTAAGTCAACTGGTATACATGCAAATGTGTGTCTGGTCCTCCTCATCTGCATTCCTGCTCTATCCTGTTGACACCTACTGTACATTCAGCAGCAGCTCTGCCTCTCCTGTTATGGTGCCAAGATAAATACCATTCCTTCATTTGGTCATGTGCAAGTCCATGAGAAGAAACTCTCCCACCAAGCCTGGGCCTCCCCCTCATTACCCCACTCAGCAGGCTTCCTCTCCCAGGATGGGGACAAGAATACTAACATCACCCGCCTGCTCTTAAACTAGGCCACAATAACAAGAAACCACTTTAACTCAAGTCACAAAGAGTCAAGTGCTTACGTACACATGAACATTTTGTAAATGTCCACACTGAGAACTGGTAGCAGTTTGTGATGCTTGAACTATTCAGTTTACATACTGAGTGCAAATATATGCAGGATAAAAATACACCAAACACACAGAAGTGAAACTGGTACAGATCTTACATCTCAGCACTTTTCTGATCAAACACCTTGTTTGACAAAATGTGTTCTGTGTTTGTTTAAACAGCCTCACTTTGTACCTTGGCAATAATGGAGGCTACTGGCTGATTTTGATCAATTAGTATTTTCATTTGGCTGATTAAACAAATACATTATCTAAATAATGTCAATTAATTTCCTGTCAGTCAACTAATCGAAGTGTTTCAGCTCTAGCCAAAACTACATCATTTAGTTAACTGATATTGCAGCCTAATGAAAAAAATAAAACACAGTCCTCTGAGTAAAATGGAAATTGATAATAGTCATTGAGAAGCTGTAAAAATAAATAAATAAATAAAAAACTGAAGGTAGAGAAAGACCACAGCAAGTTTTGGAATCACAAAGGTGCATCTGTTAGTAAGAGAAAAGTTGGCACAATATGGTCATGCTATTCCCTAATATACAAAAAGGTAATATGAAAGGAGTGAGTAATCGTCTGTGCATGGCTGAAAGTCAAGCTTGATTCTGTATCTTAAGGCCACAGCCAAACACACTGTGCTGACAGAAGTCCAGCTTCTAATTTGTGCTTTTAAACTTAAGTTAAGATGAAGCATCTCTGTGGCTCAAATGTGTGTTCAGACCTCTCCTTCACACCCTGATCTCCCTCTCCCCTCATCTATCCTGTCACTCTCAACTGCAAAAATCACATAAAGACAGAAAAGTCCCATGAAACAACAATAACAAATAGTGGCTTAATTTTAGCATATTACAATGGCTGACACATGATTGACACATGATGAGCTTCCTGTTTGAGAAAGAAGGGAGAAGCAGACAGTATTTGAACATCTTTTCTTCTATGTCTTCATGGGAGAAATACTGGCCAGTTGGAGTCAGTGGAGTCTGTTTTATGTATTTAAAAACAATTAAATATTAATACCGGGGTTATTTTTAGCACACAGCACATATAGTTGTCTCCTTACTTGCGGAGCATCCCTCTCCTCTGTGTGTGTGGGTTTAAGTGTGCAGCGTCTTTTCCTAACAATCCCTCATTTCTTCTCAGTAGAAGATTGCCAGGGCTTAACGCTACACAACATCCGTCACACGTTCTGCAGTAATGAGCCTCATGGGGGGGTGGGGGCATGATGTCACTTCCAACCAATAATAATCATCCTGCATCACTGCTATCCTCCCTGTCTCTGGGTTGCCTAGCAACAACACAGCTTTCCCCCTTAAGAGCTTCTCCCACCCCACCGGCCCCTGCCGTTTTGTAAACCATTTGCCTTCTCTTGCCATTGTAATGGATCCAATCACCACATCAGACCCAGCATCCCTAAATGATTTCCTTGTTTCTCCTTGCATGCATGCACATGCACGCACGCACGCACGCACACATGCACGCACGCACACACACACACAGTGAACAATGACATGAATGCCACCTTTCTAAAATACTAGTCTGCTTAACAAAGGACGGTTCCGACTAATGAATAAATAGTAGGCTAAATAGTAACAGGGATCGACCTCTCTGCCAAAGGGTTTATTTAATCAAAAACTAGGAAATTGAGTAATTGATTGTCAGACTCTTGCTGTGTGTTTTGCTTAAAGGAGGAATCACAAAGAAGACGAATACACACACATGTACATGCAAGTCCTGGAGGGAGCTGCCTGTGATGGGCAGGCTGGTACTCACAATGTATCACTTTAATGGAAAACACTCAACAAGTTATGTAATCTCCTGGATAATAGTTCTACCATGCATATCAAACATTTGGCCGTGGTTTTTGTTCCTATATAACAACCATCAAATTTATATCCTAAAATTTGTGAAATTATCCATAGTGGATTATGGAGTGACAGTGTGGCAATGACACGGTGCAACATTTCCTTTCTAGTGTATTCATTTTCTATGTCAGACCATGAAAGCGATGGTGGTCAAATTTATCTTGACGAGCACAAAGAGCTCAGCAGCCAAATTGTTTTGTTTTTGCCACTGAAGGCCAGGCCACATTGAGTTATGGTGTTTCTATAAAGCCCTGGTGAACTAAGTAACAAACTCAAAGTATTCAAGAAACACCCAGGAAATCAAAAGATCACCATGAGTTAAAAAAAAAAACAAAACAGTTTACTCCATCAGAAGTGCTTGTCCGATGGTCGAACAGCCTCAAAAACCCCATGCCCAAACACATTTTCTGCTGTCAGATTGGGCTGTGCCCAGCCATTTCTGTAACTTTCCAAAAACGACAATCCGACTCTCAAGCTCTTTTTTTTTCCATTCTTGACACAACAATTTCTTTCACTTTTCATGTGAACAACTGAGTGCAACACTAAGAATGTCTACCAGGAGAGACTGTCTGAAAATGTGTGCCGTTATCCCTATTTTTTAACAATACCACGTCTTCCCTCTCCTCTGCGACGGCTGGCTTTTCACCCGGCCTTCAAGTGTGGGCATTCGGAACAACTATAAACACCTCGTCGTACGAATCGATCAAAGGCCACCTGGGATTTTCCATTATGTTTCTGCAACTAAAGCTAGGCAATAGACAAAAGTTTAAATCATGATATTTACAATGTAATAAAACTAAATATCTATAATGTAACAATATTTTTGCGCAAATAGCAGTTTTTCCTTCCATCCAACCAAAATGTATAAACAGCCTTAAAGCTACATCAGTGTGTAATAACCAGGTCCCCGGATAATATCTAGTCTCATGTCATGACACAAATATGTCTCCCAGCTCCAGAGACATCTGTTGAGACTGCCTCTACTAACAGGATCACATGACCCCACTATTCTCAGAAAACAGCTGTTATAGATAATGCATGATTTTCCTTGTGTTCCAGCTCTTTAGAAAACATGTATAGTGTTGATGAATTGTGTCCATACTGCACAGGATTTTAATGTAAGCCTGACTACTTGTCTATTTGTTTTTAAAATATGGTTATAATGTGAGCAAGATGCATAGGTACCTGTAATCAATGTATCCTAACGGGACTGGGCGCTAAAGGTTACATGAAAATACTGAGTGTAACAGTAGCAGACCAGCTACTTACGCTGTGAGTAGAGCAGTATCTGCATCTCGAGCAGGGCGCAGGTGAACAGCTGAAGAACGTTCTCCACCCCCAGCAGATTAAACATTTCACCGATGGGAAAGTCAAAGAGTGGTAGCTCAGATGTGCTCGGCCTCTGGCACACCACGGGCCCGTAGACGCCTGAGAACTTGAGGGACCGCCCGGAGGGTGGCTGGGGCACCTCATAGAGGATGTTGTAGATGTAGCTCTCCAGCGGGAGGGGCGGGGGCTGGGGGGAAGTGACTGCCTTGTGAAGCTGCTGCAGCACCTTCCTGCAGGCCTGAGGGAAGGCCATGGGTGTTATCAGGCAGATGCACTTTGACACGTACAGCGTGTCACGACTGATGTCATAAGAGTTGAAGCGCTGCAGGCGGGAGATGGTGGGTGCAGCGTGGAGCACGGGACGGGGCTGGGAGTGTTGGTGTCGCTGGTCCTCAGTTCCTTGTGGCGAGGTGGGAGTGTGCAAGATGTCGTACTGCTCTGCATTGTGCATGTGGTAAAGAGTCTGCATGGCACTGCAGATCTGCTTACTGGTCACCTCCTCGAAGAAGGTGAGGGCAAAGCCGTAGGTTCGAGAGCCGTCCTCTCTGGTGATGATAAAGGAGTGGAACTGAGGCTCCCGAGAATCAACCTGCGTTCTGAACGCCAAACCCTTTGGCATACAGAGCTGTGAGAGGACAGACAGAAAAGTAATCAGAGGGTTGAGAAAAGGAGAGGTGACATCAGACTACATCAGAACCTAATTCATTGTTGAAAAGAGAAGTTATATGAGCTCATTATGTCTGTCATATCGAAAAATTCAGCTGGTGACATTTATTTAGGGCCGGGGATATTTTACACGATTTTGTTGTCTAAATTAAAAAGGTATAGCTAAACATTTTGGGCAAATGCAATATTTCTATTCCCTGTCTTTCTGAGAATTAGATGAGAAGACTGATTGTTTTTAAATTACTGTTATAACTATTTAACAAATATAATGAATTAATTAGTGAGCTTTAGAGGTGCTGGTAGGTTTTAATTTAAATTTTTTATTTATTTTTACCTTTGGACGGAGCCAGGCTAGTTGTTTCACCCTGTTTCCAGTCTTTATGCTAAGCTAATTACCTCCTGACTCGATACTTATTGCAGACACGAGAGTGGTATCAATTTTCTCATCTAACTCATGGAAAGAAAGCATGTTTGCTAAAATGTTGAACTATTCCTTTAATGATTCTAAACTAACAAAATTAGTTACTGATATTTTTAGTTAGTATTGCGTAACAGTGGAACACAGTTCAATATTTTAAATGCCAACTTTATTTGATTTTTCATACATTTCCCACATCATGATACAAAGGAAAAATATTCATATTCATTTTGTGATATTGATGTCACGCCCAGCCATACTATTACTTGTAAAGGACATGAGGAAAATATTATGACTGTAGAGATCATACCATGCCCACTGCATCCTGGTCAAATGGATTCCACTCGACATTGTCGGGAAAATGTGCTAGAACTTTGGATTTAAAGGTTCTCCGCAATGGACTCTGCTCAAAATTCTCACCTGAAAGTGAAACAAACAGACAGAAGAGCAAAAACAAAAGGGGGACAAACTGTTAGCACAAGCTTTCTGATGAAGGTGGAGGAGCAGAAGAACAGTCTGATCAGAAGCAGGTTTAAAGTGCCAGGCCCAACTCCGGAGGAAAGAGCTAGTCAGCATATTTGTCTTGAGAGGAAGATTGTATTGCATCATGTAAAGCTGTCATCGGCATCCTGCTCTTGAAAGTAAACAAAATAAAATATTCAAAAAGACATCATGTAATACTTCAAAATAGATGATTTATTAGAGAAAAAAATCAATCTAACTTCATGGATCTTAATGCTTCTTGACAGCTTTAATGGCAATACAAGAGAGCACACAAAATAATCATAGAATCATAGAAAGCAACAAATTGAGTTGATTTGAACCCAGAGTAAAGCAGAAGTGATGCACACACCAAGGCAGTACTGAAAAGTCATTCAGAGTGTAGGGGGAGAGTAAACATTGACCAAGCAATGCCGGCGCAGGCAGCACTGGATTCGTGTGTGTGTGTGAGAGAGAAACAGAAGCAGTGATTGTCAAACATCAGCTCATTGTTCAGCTGCTGCTGAAGGATGTGAGGGAGAGGGAGGAGGTGAAAAGAGAAACCAGGAGGAGAGAAATCAGGGAGTGCAAAACAGAAAGGGCAAGTCCCAACACCTGCGCAGAAAAATAACTGCGAAAATGCAGAATTTGAAGTAACAAAAGAGGGCTGCTGAGAACAAAACAAAACAAGGTGTGCCAGGTTAAAGGTTGAAGCGTTAAAGCTAAGCTCAGATTAAGAGGGGGGAGGAGTGTGTGTGGTGGGAGGGTTACCTTCATTTGCCAAATTTCCTCTGGCCCCATCTCTGAATTTAGTAGCTTCTATATACTGGCATAAAGCTACACAACAAATAAAACAAAAAAATTATTAAAAGCCTGGTTCTGGATGGGTAGCGCATCACTTCTCAGTTTCTGTGCAAACACATCCTGACAGCTCTGCTCTGAGAACAAGCTGCACACAGATATCGGACATTATCATGTCAGGTGGGTATGCTAATTCAAGCCAGCTGGTGGGGTTATGATACGAGGAAACAGCGATTCTGTGTTCCTCTTCTTCTAGAGATCATGCAAATCCATACTGCTCTTACTATATGGATTATGTTCTCACCACAGAGAGTCTGCAGCCATGCTAGCAGCTTTGTGAGACTGTACGGGGGTGCATGGAGCTAAATGCTAATATCAGCATGCTAACATGCCGACAAGAACAATGCTATCATGCTGTGTTCACCACCTTTGTTTAGCATGTTAGCATGCACTAATCAGCACTAAACACAAAGTACAGCTGAGGCTGATGAGAATGTCATGAGTTCTGCAGGTATTCAGTCTTTAGTCGATGTGTTGGACAAACAGAAATTTTGACCTGTCGATGGCGGTAGATGGAAAGTTAAGGGATCATCAAGTTATTACAATTCATCACCTGGGAACCATGCATGACTATACAAAATTTCATGGCACCAAATCCAATAGTTGAGATATTTCAGTCTGTGGCTAAAATTGGATTAAATCCAGCTTTAAATGACAATTCAATGTTCTGATGGAAGACTGAGTTGTTTTGGCCAGAGGTTTTCAAAGCATTGTCTGAGGGAGGCCCACAGTCTCAGACTTTGAAAACCCCTGGTTTAGGCTATGAGAACTAAGCTCAAAGATGTAGCAATATTATTTCTTATCTGTCATTATGAATGCTGTTATTTAAAGGATAAGGTTAGCAGTGTTCTTTATCTTTCTTATTGTTAACAAATCCAATAAAAAGGCCAAAACCAACAATGAACTGATCCTACTAACAAGTATTGTCTGTGTAGCCAAAGCCTGTTATAGCTTATTCCCTTGCGCCATGGTTTTTAAATTTGTTTTTTAAAAGAGCCACGTCGTCGCACTGGTTGACATGTTTCTTCATTATGATCAACATGGCCACTGTAGTTTATTTTGTAGTTTATTCTGCTGCTGTAAATACCCTCTAGAGCATCACATGTGTATTAATCTCAGCTGAAAATGGTCCCCAGCATATGCACTATTTACTTATATTTGAGTAATGTTTGCTAAAAACTACAGTGCCCAGTTATTTTAGGGAATTACTGAGCCTGTGACCTGTTTTTAAAGATTTATTTCTTCGGTAGGAATTAATGATGAGTACCACAGACAGGGTAAGGACGTTGGAAATTACATTCTTGCTTTTTGGTCTTTTTATGGGCTTTATTGACAATAAAGAAAAATATAGGGTAAAGGTATAAGGGTAGCCTCATACTTCATGATTTACCAGGTGGTATGCATAGCACAAGTATTTTACAAAGACATGATGTGACATTTCAATATATTTCAACAGTTTCCCTTTTAATCTCATTGTGAATAAACATCTCAAGGTGGGGCAAATTGGTCGAATATGTGTATCCCATCAATAGACAGTCATGGGGTTGACTGAGTAAATGGCTTCTCTTGTATTGCAGACTGACTGGCCCTGGAGCTGAGTTAGATTACCTAACATTTTACATAAAAAAGAGACCCTTTATGCTGCCAGACAATGCGTTTTGCTGTCCTCTTCTTGCATGACATTTGCCAAGCACCAATGAAACAGTCCTGCTGGCAGAAACACACATTCATGCAGCATGTCAAAGCCAAATGTGAGCTGTGTGGCACATGCCATGGACTCTTTTCTAGTTACACTCAGCTTCAAACCGAAGCTGCTCTCAGGCTGATGTGGCCTGTGAGATGTGAAACTAGGACTTTCCTTACTGGACTTTCTGTGGACTACGTAGTTATGGGTCAGAAATATCAATTTTCATTGCACTTATATGACTCAGTGGTGACACACACAGGAAGACAGAAATGATGAAGAAATGAAGACTCCCTCAACTCTCTTCCCTGATGATTACATTCATTCTCTCTGTTGCATTTTTTTGAACAAGACACTTATGTTTAATCTTGGAAAGCATTTACGGAGAATCCTAGTTGACATTTTGAGGGCGATGGATGAAAGTTCTGTGTTTACTCAGGTAAGAGCGAGGTTGACAATATCTGACCCCAAATGTATCAATGATTCAGTATCCCCTTAGTAAGTCTACAGTCTTGTCTAACAAACAAGTTCATATTAAGTACAGTGAAATTAATCCTGGAAAGGGAATAAAAGTTTAAGGATTACATAGTTTAATCTGTTGGTTACTTTCATAGTCAAACTGCCCACAGGGAAGAAACTAGGCTAGGAACGCAACTCAGACCATACAGACTCAGACCATCAGCAGCCAAAGATAGGTCAGACAGTGAGATTATTATGATTAGAAGGGATGGAAAAATTAATACCACTATGATGACCCCAAAATCAATGTTTAATCACCATATTTAAGGCGTATAATTGTTTTTGTGATGTTAAGACGATAAAAAATGCTGAAATAACAAACTGACGTCTGTTGTTCATGATTTTGTACATGTAGGTCAAATTCCAAGACAGAAAGTGAAAACAGACATGGAGCACGATGATGTGATTGAAGCTGTTTGTAAACTCAGTCACGACAAAGTCAAAGTATTGGAATAATACAACAAACATCTGGAAGCATCTGGCTGTGCAGCAAGTTGGAGGTGAAATGTTGCTTTACTTGACCAACAGCCTCAATTACTGTTCTTTTAAAGTAATAAGACTTTCATGTATAATTGCTGATGGTAATGATCAATTTGCATAAATCACACCGACAGTCTGCACACAGCAGGCCTCTACACTACCACAGCAGCAGCAGCAGCAGCAGCACATTACAGCAACCTTAGTGAGCACAAAACATTCCTGTCTGACATGTGAAATAAGGAAAGCATAACACTGTGTTTCCCAAAGCCTAAATCAATATAAATGTATTAAATGATAAGAATAACTTAAAGGATTTCCTCTGTGGTGTCAATCAATTTGACAGGACAGCTGTGATTATTTATCTGAGAAAACAAAAGATGACTACATGGGCACAAAGGTTTGTCGCTTTCTTTTCAATCAGGTTTTACACAGACAGCAATTATTGGTTGCTTAAAGAAGTGTTATGTGTGGTGTATGGAGAATATTCTTACCCAGAATTAAAAAGGAAAATGAAAAGCGAAAATGTCAAATAAACTATTATCATATTGTACTACTCAGGATAATCAGGCCATAATTTAGACGGATGACAGGAAACAAGGGACACTGGTTTAAGGTCAGTGTCTTAACCCCTAAGCCACGGGGGCACCCGTAACCAGGCCATGGTTAAATGTTAAAAAGGAAACTGATAAAAGGAAGCTGGATAATGAAATAACAAATGGATATTGTAAAATGGCAATGTGAAAATGAAAAGAGAAACTGGATGGATAATCGCTTTTTCAACCGAGAAACCGATTTTCTACGTCATGATGACTCGGTGGAGTGGGCGAATTCAAAAGTCTGGACCCAGGCAACTATTCTCTGGGACAAATAAATTAAATATATACTTTTATTTTTGAAGAAAGATGCTGACATTGTACCTTTTCCTTGTTGTTTCCACACATAGGATGACTAGATCTATCAGTTTGCTGCCTCTCTCTGCTCCTGTGCATAGCCACGTTCAGGTGCAGTGGGCCGATACTACACAGGTGTTCCTTTCAATCAACGTCTTCACCTGGTAATTAGTGCTAATTACAAGCTAACTGGGGAAGACACTCGTCGACATAAGCACCAACAAACTCTACTGTAAACATTTTCTTAATCTGTCATATTTCCCAACAAATGGACCGTGATGCCATGAGAGTGTGGACGGGTAGCAGTGGGAGTAGAGCGTCACTGAGCTCTGGCTCCTCGCCGTTTTCCCTCATCCTGTAAGCCAGGGACCACCCACAGCCCTGCACCCATCCTGTGCTCATACACCCTCACACCAAGACAGGCTCAGGCATAAAGGGATGTACCTCTCTGACTAGAAAGCTATATTAAAACACGACACGACTCGAACGCCCGGAGCAGAATGTGATGAGGACACTGCTAACACTTCAAAAAAGCTCAGCAGCAAAAAAATCAACACTTATTCACCCAAAAGGACCCAGCGCTGACAGAGCATGATAGCTCACTCTCAGCTTAAACTCACAGCCTCCACAGCTTTTATATTATTATATATATAATATATATATATATCTCATTTGTTTTATTGTAGATTAAACTTTTAATTTATCAGTTCATCATAGAGAATTGTAATGAGCCATTTCAGCTCTATTTTTCTATGTAAAGTAAGAAAACTGGTGTTTTCAGGGTTGAATTTGCTCTGAAGGAACCTCCTGAGTTTAATTTCCCTCACATAGAGCTGAAATAGCTCATTACAATTCCCAACTCTATGATGAACTGATAAATTAAAAGTTTAATCTACAATAAAACTAATCATTAGTTACAGTCCTATGAGCCAGTATTTTCTTACTTGTGGTCGGGTTCTGGGTTTGTGTGTAAAGATCAAGATAAACTGCATCTTCAAAGCCCTGTGAAATCTGTAATGGGTCTTCAAACTGCATCCAAAATTTCCTTCATACATTTTCAAGCAGATTTTTTAAAACACTGACCCTTTACAGGCCCAGAAATAAACAACTGAGTGAAAATATGAAAGCTCACATTATGCATTTGAAGCCTACATTATGTTCATGTTGAGCCATTCATCCTCGTTTGTTTGCTAAGTAGGATTGGGAAAGAGAGGCTGCCTGGGAAATTCAAAAGGATATTTAGCATTTGAATAAGTGGAGCCTGTGTGTGAGTGTACTTATGTCCCTCAGCTCCCTGTGTTTCCAGTGTCGCCTGTGAGGTTGCAGGGTCATACATATGCTAATCAGGTCCTCACTATGCTGCCAAACTGTGCATAAAGAAATCTTTGGTGGTTTCTTTGTGTTTCACTGAACATGAATCACCATTTGCATCATATCGTGCAGTGAGGAAGATACTGTGGTTCTGTTAAATTGCTGGAGAAAATCACCAAATGATTTGGCTCATTTCATTCATGGCACCAAGTATCTATCAATAGCCAACAGTTTTGTCAGCAAAGTTTGAGGCAAAGTTACTTTAATTCATTCTAAATGTTTAAATCATTGGGCATATAATTACTGACTAATGTTCAGTCATCTGTTCAGTAATTACAATAATTACTAAGTGAGTAAGATTCCTAAGTAAGTTACCATGGTTAGTATCTCGCTCTACAAGATGAACTGCCTCGTCACTGTTTCATGACATTTTGTTTATGATGCCCACAACTGTTCTTCAATTACAGCTGAAGCAAGTATTTGTTCAGAATAAAGTCGTTCAAGCTAAGTACAGTATTTAATAGGGCAGCAACTAATCATTATTTTCATCATCATCAGTTCATCGGACAATGATTTTTATTTATTTTTTTAAAGTCGCAAAGTTGATTCATTGTTTTGTCCATAAAAAATGTGAAAAAATAGTAAAAATGTAGTGCAGCTAATGATTATTTTCATTATTGATTAACATCAATTAATGGATCAATTGTTTGGTCTATAAAAAGGTCTCATCTTCAAATGTCTCGTTTTGTCCGACCAACAGTTCCAAACCCAAAGATTTCCAGTTTACTATCATATATGACAAAGAAAAGCAAAGCTGGAATCAATTATTGTCTGCAAGAAAAAAAATGACTATGAATTGATTATTAAAATAGTTGATGATTAATTTTCTATCAACCAACTAATCGATTAAGATTATAATTTCCCCTGAGCCCCGTCTTCAAATTCCTTGTTGTACCCGACCATCAGTCCAAAACCCAAAGGTTTTCAGTTTACTGTCATATCTGACAAACAAAAGCAGCAAATCCTCAAATTTGACAAGAGAATCTTCTTGTTTCATGACTTAAACAATTATTAAAACAGTTGCCAATTGATTTGCTGTCAACTGACTGACTGATTAATCAACAAATGTTTTCAAAAAGGTTGAAAAAGCATCTACTGGTATCATCTGCAAAATCAGCACTTTAATTGTTGACCTAACTTCACATATTTACGGTTTTGTTTCTCCAAATTGGAATTGCCACAGACTTTCCCAGCATTTGCATTTCCTGCTAAATCCACCCACACATGGGTGATATCTGAGACATTCCTGTCTTACCAAAGTGTAAAGTTTTTTGATTTCATTGTGAAAAAAAGACTGAAAACAAGTATTCCATCGCAACTAAAAATTCAAAATCTGACACAATGACTTTCATGCCTGCAACAACCGGCACAAACATGCTTTTTTTTCTTCATTTTTGAATTAAAATGCAAAAGAGCCTCTTAGTATACTTTATCTGACATAATCATATGTAACCTCTAAAGTTGGAATTTCCACAGCATTTCCTCTCACAACTGAAAGTCGACAAGGGCAAGCCCCAACCTCATTCTACAGTAAACAGCAGCAAGGTGCAAGTAAGTAGAACAGCTTCAGTGGCGTTTGACCACAGAACTCAAGTTTGTACTTCTGTGCAAGCTTTCAACCGGTTACATTTTGTCGAGTCAGAGAGGCCTCAAAGAACCACTATCACACACCTAATGGCAGATTTATGATAACAGAAACAAAAAGGTTATTCCATGCCATTAAACCCATTTGAAAAAGGTAATTTGAGAACATGATAATGTAGCTACTGTAATTTAGATCTTGTTAAAAAGGTGAGAGGGGAAGTCAATCATTTAAAAAAAAATCTATACTAATTTATGTCTTCTATGTGTGTCAAAAACGAACATGGTGTTCACGCAGCGGATAATGTTAGCGTCTGAGAAAAAAAGATGCATTTCCAGATGAAACCGCATTGGTGCGGACATGGCCGTAGTCTGGTCAGCTAGCTCTACCTGTGCTCTGCTCATGGTTGCGTCTCAATTCAAAACAGAAGAGCGCATGTTCTTGAACGATTCATTTCATACGTTTCAAGTAAATCTGAACTCAAATTGTAAAAATTAAAGGAACTTAAATAGGAAGTACAGGGGTTGAGTCTTAGAAAATTAAAAGATTTTTATGGTTATGTTAGTGCTTCAAGAACTTTCTTTCAACTACAACAGCCAACTCTACAGGCCTCTCACTACCTGCTGAGTCACAATAAACCACACAGAAAACAGAGATAAAGCAGACTCTTCACTGAAGCCTATTAATCACTGTGTTGTTGACTAAAAATGAGTAAAAATGGCTGAACTAATTGGATTGTTGTCTGAAGCCAGGAGAGTACAGGAGCAGTGACCCGGTCATCGAGAGCTTACACACCTAAACACAGTTACTCACAACAGGCTTAAGGGCAGCTCATGTTAGCAAATATGCACTCGCATAGTTTGCCTGACTGAAGCATATCGACCGTCAACATGAGCGAAAACGTGATTCTTTGTGAGATACACACCATTTGGATGTAAATACATTATGCATGTATATCATTTGAGTTGAAACTATATTATTACTTTGTAGACCTGTTTGTTCCCTTCAACATGTAGAGTTTCCTCAAGCATATTAGTTAGCAGGGGTGTTGCTGTGGGAAACCCTGGCATTATTTGGTGGGGGAAAATGTTGGCACTGATATTTACATACACTTCAAATCTCAATTGTCAAAAGTCTAAACACTATTATTTAGCAAACACAACTCCCACCTCAACTGACATCTTGGGTCTGTCACGACGCCCAGAGGAGACAAAGACTCAAGAGAATTAATTATTACATTGTTTTTTCCCCAGGTGGAAGAATCCTTTAGGGCAAAATTATACAACCCCAGATACCATCTGTCACAGAAAATCAAACACATTTCATTAACAAAAGTCTTCGATAACACTGGTTAAAGGCACGAACATTTAAGAACAATAATTTTCCAACTCTCAGCTTCATCCACAGTTTAAAAACACAGAATATAATTAGATGGATTATTACATTTCAGAATTTCTGAGGGGAAATCCAATAATATCTGTGCAGACTGGGGAAGGCAGCAGTGAATGCTTCAACATGCAAATACATGACCAACAACAGACTTGTAGTTTTACTCGTTAATCTCACTGATCTAACTGTAAACAATGAGATGTTTGAAAAAAATTAGAATAAACATGGGTTGTTCATACTGTGGAGCCGAAACGGGCTCGTCTGTGCCTGTTGAAGACCCCAGTTTGGGCTCAAAACATAAATCTTCTTTCATGTAACAAATAAGGAAAATAACAGGAGCCTTTTGAAAGAAGTAGGTTACAATTTTTTTGGACAAAAGACAAAATGGATATCTTTGTTAGGGCCTGTTCTTTTGAGATGAAATGTGCAGTTATGGTAACATACACCGTCACGTGCTTCTTCTGTCAGTTGTCATAGCTACCCAACAAGCTTCACACAGCGACCGCTTCACCGCATTTTTAAAACCTCTCTGTTCACGTTTGGAAAATCGCTTGTCACGTAACAACTGCAGCTTGGTAGGCTGCATCATGTATTCAGTGTCTTATATCATTTCTCAGAATCTAGAAGATGGTAAATCCATGTGTTGTCTCCAAGTGTGTCTTCCAACAATATTGTCATATTGCCCAGCCCCACTGACTGAAGCTAAAATGTATTCTCATTTATGACCAAATGTACGTTTGAATCTGCTGACTAGGAATACAATATGAGAGAAAAACAGCACTGTTGCCATGCCAGTTCATGCTCAGGGCCCAGACTATCTAGGGACCCTCAGGCCACAGTTTCCCATGCAGATACATATGCAAATCCTCTCTCTTTCGATCAAAACGCATGCTCATGCAGGCAAAATCAGAATAGAAAAGGTCAAAGAATCAAACAGGATCCAGGTGTGTCACAACCTCATTAGGTGTTTAAGATATTTATATACTTTTTGTGGAGGGAAGGGTGTGCCCTCTAAGGAGGTTACTTGAAGAGGATGGTTGCATGCACAATGTGGATCTCTGGTGGATGCTGAGGATGTCAGGGGCATTGTACATTGTTGCCCTAGGGCATCTGACAGGTTAATCCGCTCATGTGTGTTGCTACCTTGATACCTGATCTCCTCTAAATGACAGCTACAGCGGTAATAACATTATATCGACATTAATACCAGAGCCAGAATTAACAGTAAGAAAAGTGCTGCTCACATGAAATACGTATTACTGCGCAGTACCAACGTGAAAAATCATTTTGATTTGTAGAGTATAAAAATCGGGAGGGAATTAATCGCCAAGTTTTGGATTAAAATTCACGTCAGTGCTTTAAAGAGACATAACAAACCAGTAATCCTCTCGCTCCTCCTCATCATCATCATCATCATCATCATCGAGCATTACAGACACACAGGCTGAGAGAAGATGAGCTAGGCCTAACGTTATGTTCGCTGTGTATTCAACTTAATATGTCACATGATCTGTTATACGTATAAATAAGACAGGCACGTTAAGATACAGTAAAGGCTAAATAATAACGCTGACCTGATTTTGTAGCAAACACCCCTTCGTTCGTGCCTTATTTGCTACAGCATCAGCCCGACATTTACCCCGATGGCTAATAAGCTTACCGGACAGTTCGTCGGGTTCCAGCCCGCTTTCGGTGTCGAGTCCGCAGATCACAAAATAATCTGCGAACCGGCAGGAACCGGTGCTGAAGCCGGTGGTCATTTTGAGACTGGTCCGGTGGTTCCCTTATCCCCACAACAGGGAGCATATTAATGTAACTCGGAGATGTGATTCCTCTCTGCCATCACGGATGCTACGTTACTGCGAAGCTTGAAAATCAGTACCGATACTAAGCTAACCTGTTCGGCTAACAGTCATCAACGGTCATCACACATCCGGCCGCGGCCCTTCACAACAAAAGGTCGTCGCCACAAAGTTAAAAACGGAAAGAAACTGCAAAAATCATCATTTAATCTGTGGCCTTTTATCTGTACGTAGCGTTTAAAAAAACATAAATTGAATAAAATTATGCACGTGTGGACGCATAAAACAAGCACAAATGACTTAAAACTTAAAATAATAAGTCATATATGAAAATGTGAATATATAACAAGGATATTTAAAATGATATTGAGTAAGGGGGAGTAAATAAATCTATAAATCTAGTAGTAAGAAAAAGTCAGTAGTTACATTTGGAGACTCAAATGGACACTGTGCAATTCTATATGTCAACTTAATCCTCCTGGTTATAGTTAATATTCTGCAGTGGTTTAAGAAAAAAACTACAGGCCTGCAAATTCAGCCATATTTGTACAATTGATGACATTTTGAGTGTGACTTGTACATTGTCTTCTTTTTCCTCTTTTATTAATGCACACATGATATGTTAAAACTGTCCTCCTAGTTACGTTTTGTATCCATGTAGAATAATCAACTCTACTGAGCACTAAATGCATTTTTTGTTTTTGAGACCAATTGTCTTATTCTGAAGGAAATGTCCATTATTTCCGGGTTTATTATCTCTGGTTTCACACATCCACAGAAATCAGAGCGTTGCAATCGAAATGCATTGTGGTCCATCAACAGCACCACAGCTGTAACATCTGCGTTAAATCTATGAGGTAACACCGGGCCGAACGTGATCGTGTATGAACCCGGCAGGGGGGCAGCTGTGGTTATTGTGCATTTTAGTTTATACTGTATCCTGTTTAGCACTTTGCTTTGGAGCATGAATTAGTGGTTGCAGTTGTTTATTTCCAGAGAAGCATTTCATCGGACTTCAAATAGATTATAGAGTCACAGTCTGTATTTTATCAACATTCGTGGAAAAAAAGTCTTGGTTATAACATATCTGTCAAATGTCCACAGAGAACGGTGCTTGAATGTAATACTGAATGTTAAATACAGAAAATTGTATAATGGCGCGAAATCATTCATCTTAATTTGTTTTACTCTTTGAAGAGTTGTCTTTGTTGCGTTCATTCTGTATTGAAACGGTTATTCCACATTTCATAACCAGATTTTGTAATGTTTTACAAAACAAGCCGGATTGTTGAGCTCACACACGTTTTAAAATGCAAATAAATTATCTGAATATTTCCCTATTAGTCAACATCTACTTGATTAAGGCAATGCCATTGCATGTCCAAATCTACACACTGATCCCGTTTGCCTACTTACATACTGTGGTCATTTCTTTCAGTGTTCACATTTATTTATTTAAATGTTTATTTTTACTGTTGAATTAAATGTAAAGTCCCCCTGATCAACACATTAGCACATAAGCAGTCACACTGCAGAATGTCAGAGTAAATGTCATGTGATTTGAACAGACCACAGCTTAGCAGGTGCGTTACAATATCACCACCTGGTGGCACTAAACCCTCACTCTTGTCTGTGAGACTTGACGTAAAGTATCTGTGATAACATTTGTTCATGGTTTAATAAACACACTAAAATGCCAGCTAATTATTTGGGCTGTAGAGATAAATGCTTTTGTTTATGTCACTGAAGTTTGGTGCATGTTCCGTGGTCCTAAAAACCAAAAGAGAACCCAGTCTATCTGTGAGCTTAATACATAATTACTGGGAAACCCCAAGTTTGAAAGAATCCCAAGAATTTTATATTCATAATTTATAAATCAATTTTGTAGTTTTGCCTCCACAGAAATCTTATACTGTTATACTGTGTTGATAGTTCCCTGCTGCTGCGTGATTAAACATACGCTCTTTACAGATAACTGTCAAAATACAATCATATTCTGTAAAGATCATTTTAATGATTCAATAAATATTAAAAAAACAGACATTTGATTAGATAGGACAGAAATGTACAATCTGTAAACACTTCATACTGCAATACATCACTGCTCAGTACAAAATAATACTGCTTTTTGAAATGTTAACAGAGGGTTACACAAGAATTATCTCACTATATCTTTGACAATGGGACAAAAAACAGCAATATTTTTTTCCAATTTGAGTACATGTTCAGCATGACGCTTGGAATAGAAATTGAATTAAAACAAAAAACAGTTTTAGGACCAGTTTAGTGAATGTTTACCACTTAACCAACAGTGTACCTCAGGTGTACAAATGCAGCTCTCATAAACCAGTAAAAACCATAAAAACAACCCAACAGTATTTGACTGAAGTAGCATTATTTCCTGCTACAAAAAGTATGGCGAGCAGAAAATGCCCAGACATTAGTGTCCTCATACAGTAGAACCGCTCAAGTTTCACATAAATTGATGCTTATGTATGTCACTCAAAATCTGGGTTTGAGAGGTTAATAATCTCACAGTAGTACGCAGTAAACCTGTTGACTAATAGGACATTAAAGTAAAAACAGGAAATCTCAAAATACATCAAACCAACTGTCTCTATAAATGTGCATTTTTTTTAAGATTAAAGAAAAGTCTGTCTAATAAGTCATCTGCATGTACATTCACTGCATCAACGTCTCTGGTAACCATCCAGAAAGTTTTTAAGCAGCAGCAATAAGTTGCCTTGGTACATAGGTCAAAAAACTAAACAAAAGACATCTAAATGGAAAAAATCAGTAAGCTTTTATAGCAGAGGACACAATTAGCCATTCAAAACAATTTAAAGAACAAAAACTAACAACATAAATCAGGCATCATAATACATTTCTCCTGGTGAAGAATGGAAGCAGTAAAAAGCAACGTAAAGCTTGGATACATCAGTCCGTTTGCAGTCTTATTGAGGGCACTGGTGTATCATCCATTGTATGGACAACATCTCCAGTTCTATGCTGGAACAGCAAACAATATAATGGGGTGAGAAGCACACACACATACTCCTAGAGTATGTGTGTGTGCACACCTAGAAGTACGCAAAACATGTGAACCGACGTCACCCTGGATTTACAAACCAAGATGATTCTGTTTGGCTTTTCACTAACTTTTTTTATTTTTATTTTACCACACATAAATCAGTTGTGTTGTTGACATAATCTGTGCTCACTTCTTAATTAAAAATACCAATTTGAACTGGGCGATGCCTAGAGTTCGGCATCTTGCAGTTTGGATGTCCTGTGAGGAAATATTACCGGCTCAGTCAGTTCTTCACAAGTTAGAGTGGAAAAGAGCATCTTTAGGCTGCTAATGTGAAGAGAAACGGGATTAAAATAAAAAGAGCTGTTGTGTGGCAGTGGATCCAGGCACCTTTCGAGGAAAAACATGAACTCACTAACATGTCAACAAAAGTAGCACTTACTAAGATCAGACATTACATTTTTCTTCTCCACAGCTTCATTCTTTCCTCATGCTGCATACGTTTGCCGAGGCATGCACCAGGTATCAAAATTAACTTTTTAAAAACTACTACTACTTTCAACAGTAGTGTGACAGTTATTGCTGTGGTGGTACACTTCATTAGGTTTGAACAGAAGTATACTTCACACATCTATTTCTTGAGACAGGTGCGTAGGAGCGGGACGCGCCAATCCATAGTTGCAAATAAACTCAAGGCATTTTGCCCGCTGAAGGTCTAGCACCGAAACGCCGCAAATAAATGTACTATTGCAAGTTAGACCAGTGTGCGGGAGTTTATTTGCAACACATCATTAGGTTGAAATTAGACACAAGCATTTTAAAATAAATATTAAAAAGAGAGTAGAACTTAAAGGTGCTACAAATAGGATGAAGTAAATAATATGCTACTGCCAAAGCAAATGTAATAGTACAATTTGTTACAGTATTAAAAAAAAACGATGCTTGCAACAGCTTCAACAAGGTATTGATTACATTGTTTTTAGCAGTTTCTAGCAAGACAAGAGTGAAAAGTAGGCCATATGGAACAACTGTATCAGAATAATGTGTTTTACTTCAACATCCTACAAGTAGCACCTTTAATTGTCTGGCAATAAATCATACAATAATTAGCAGTGACTTAAATATAAACAAAAACGCAATTTCTCATATTTACAAGATGTGCCACAATCAACAACATAATTCACAGAAACCAAAAAAACTTGTGCAAGCAGCGGCCAGTTTACTTAACATCAGGAACAACCCACCACTGCATGCGTTTTGTGGTCAACGAGTGCTTGTTGTGCCAGAGATTCTCCCACCAGCAGCACAACAGCAGCCGTGTATGAGACTGAGGCAGAGCAACTTGAGTGACAGCTGCACGTTCCTGAGCCGAGGGAAGGGGATGTTGGGATCAGCTGGCAGATGAGGTGCTGAGGTGTTTAGGCGTTCTACTCTAGTTTCTTCTGCAGCTTTTTCTGGAAGCAGACGGGGAGGATCGAGAGCACAGCGAGTACACCGAGCACAGCCAGAGAGTTCCAGGACACGGCCTCGCCAGCTGTGGTCAGTTTGTACAGTGTCGTACCTGCGTTGATCGCTACAAAGGATGGCGGTGCCACTCCTGCGAATCACCAAGGTTAAATACAGGTGAGTCAGTGAAAACAACAAATGATACCAAAATAAAACACAACAGGAGGGAAAGACAGCCTTACCGAGAAAGGTACCGATGAAGAAAACTCCCAAAGGCACGTTGATGACAGGCGAGGTGATGTTGATGAACCAGTTGGGAAGAAAGGGAGTTATCCTCAAGAAGATGATGTAATTGATTAAATGATCTCGATGTTTTTCAACCTGCCAGCAAAAAGTCACAAGCAGAATGTTACTTAAGTCATATGCCCTGAATTACCAGTTCATTCGTTATACTGGTACAAAATATTTAATCCAATACAACAGCTCCGTAATAAATCCTATCTGTGAAGTTTATAATCATTAGTTTTTATTGACACTTTGTCAGAGAAGTGTTGATTCAACTCAATGGTCGTTGGATTAGATAGATATATAGAAACCTGTCTCAGTATAGTGCTATAGCACTACAGTGGTAATTGTATATGATTAATACAAAATAATAAAAAAAAAATCATCCAAACAGAAAATACACCTTCAATTCACAGTACATATTCTGTTAAAGGTCCAGTGTGTAGGATTTAGTGGCATCTAGCGCTGAAATTGCAGTTTGCAACCATTTGAATAACGCTCGCCTCACCCTCCCCTTCCAAGCGTGTAGGAGAAACTACGGTGGCTGCGAAACTTATCTAGGCAAAAAGGCAACCTCTGTGGAAGGGGACCCGCTCCCTCTGTAGATAAAAACAGCTTATTCTAAAGGTATTGATTATATTATTAAAACATACTTATAAATATTATATTCCATTTCTGCCAATAGCTCCTCCTAAATGTTACACAGTGGACCTTTAAGGCTCTTACCTGCTGGGACCATTTCTGTGCTCTCTCTGTGAGATATTTGTAGACCATGGGTCTGCCCACCAGATATGACAGCATATAGCAAAAGGAAGCACCCAGGCCAGAGCACTGCCAACAGACAAAACACTCGATGACTGACTGACGCATTTGATAAGGAAAAGACAATCACAATCTCACAGCTGGAGTAAGAACACATTGGTTATTTATTTCCACACACACACACACACATTATAATCAGTATCTCCACCAAGTTGTGTAGTGTTACGTTGAATACACAGGAAGTAGTTTTAAAGAAGAGCCTGAGGGCCTTGGTGTTTACACACATTAACCTCTGCCCTTCCTGGATGTCGCAGTAAAAACATCACGTTTTAGTGTCCGTCCCTCAGAAGAGGAAGACCTTTTTCTGCACACACCACGTTTTTATCAACATTAAATCATACAGGAACAAAACCATTGCAGAAGACAAGAAAAAAAATAATCAAACCAACTGTGGCCACAACAGACTATGATGCAATGCAGCCATATGACATGTTGCACACACGGCATCTATTATATGTCTGTTTGTAATAAAATAAAGTTGACTTGAACATCACAGATAGACTGTTTGTGCACGGTTGTCTGCTCCACTGCCTGCCCGATTTAAATGTTCAACTATGACTTCACTGAAATATGTTTGAAAAATGCATGTTTAAGAGGCATGATCCATTCTTGCAAAAGAGAGGATGTGTATCTAAACCCTTACATACCTAAGTGTGTCTCATGGAAACCATTTCCGTGCACAGTTGTTAATTATACAATACAACATTTGTTTTCAATCACACATTTCATACCGTCCTTTCTTACTCACCAAGCAGACTAAGAAAAGCGCCAAGGGGAAAGGGTAAAGATATCCAGACAGGATGCTGAGGAAGATAGACCCAGGGATTGCAAATGTCTGGAGGCTGACAAAAGGGTCAAAGTAAACAACTTTGCAAAAACATACAGTTATCACACAGGCATACGCATGTTAAATAAAAAAATAAAAAGAAGAAGAAATACATCAAAAGCATATTCCTCTAAACACTCAAGCCTGCTGGTCTTTCTGATTTGATACTGTCCATGTTAAGAGAGAAAGAAATACACAAAAGGGATGAAAACAGTATTTCCCTGAAATGGTTAGTATTTCTCCAGCGAGATCTACACCAGATGCGTCCTTATTTCTATCTAATGGTGAGCTGTTTCAGATGGAGGAGATGCTGCTTGACTGGTTTTGTAAGCGCAAATACTGTGTAAGGAATGCCTGACGTTAACAACAAATTATTTGAATTGTTGCTACAAAAGACTTTGAAGGCCTGAATTTCAGCAAGGCAGTTCTGAAAACATTCTCAATAAGATTTTTCCAAAAAAGGTGCGCATGTTTTCTCCAAGGATACAAAACATATGTTGCGAAGTAGGCCACCAACACTTGGGTATAGTATGTGTCTTTGTATTTGGACAGCACAGTTCCCAAAGCTTTGGCATCTTCCATGTCTTTAGGGATCTTGATTTTCTCCATTTCATCACTGAAAAAAAAAAAAAAAATCTATAATACATAGGAATAATACATAAACTTGATTGCTCAAAATGCTAACGCCATTTCTGTATTCTGAGCATCAGTAGCTCAGTTGCCAAACTCACCTCATGCAACCTAAGGGATTTGGGAAAAGTCCCCCATCCACTATTGTTATGTCTCAACAAACCCCAAATCCACTGCGCTATGTGCAAACCTTTTGTTTGCACATAGCGCAACCAAATGCAAAAATGCATTTTAGATTTTAAGTGTAACCTCAAAAACAAATGCAATAATTTATAATAATCCATAAAGCAACTTACTCAGGAAGCTCTGGGAAGTTCCTGTAGACCAGGTACATGACTGAGGCAGCACAGGTGAAGATAGACACCAGAATCAGGAGAGACATGCGTGCTGAGCCCCCTGCAGTATGTTGAGCCTCTGTGCGGAAAGAGGATAAGTTATTTACCAAATAAATTAAGTGTTTCCAATGAAAACAGACAAACTAGCTACCAGGGAGACTTGTGTAATTTGCTTATGAGTTTTGCATCACTTGTTCAAGCCCCTACAGGGAACTGAGTCTCCCCCTTGAGACAGACTCTTTCTGAGACAGTCTGTTAAGTCATGCTTTGCATAAACACTTTATGGAAAGACAACTGTAACGTCAGTTAATTTCAGCTGTCAGCTAAAGAATTTAGGGTATAAAGGTTTGTTTTGATTTTTACAGCGCTCTAGAGATATCACTGAGAGATGAACCGGGGAGTCCGACACAAATTACGGATAACAAATTAACACTAATTGTCAATGATTAACAAATCAACACAGGAATTAGAGCTGCACATTTCCATACAGATATCTGCAATCAACACATACATATTTCTCCTGGTGCATATGACACTGATAATTATTCATTGAAAAATTCCCCTAAAGCCAGGACTCCTGGTCGGAGTTGAATCTAAAGCAGTCGAGTCAGAGAAAAAGGGATTCTAGTATGTTAACATACACTCCCGTTTATTGGTACATCTAACAAAAAACAATGCAATCTAATACAACCGTCCTGCAATAAATCCTACCTTCATGAAGAGAATAATGTTCGTAGAGTCTATTCTCATTTATATAAACGGTGTGGACTAAACACTAGAAACACCTCCAATAAAAACTGATACAGAGAATACTGATAACACTCTGGGCATTTAAGTCCAATCAACAGGTCTGCAACTGATGAAACCAATAACATGCTAAAAAAAAAACTGCTTCCCTATAGGATTTGCTCATTTGTAGAAGTTCTGGTATTTTGCTTATCTGGGGTGACTGTAGCTGACCATTTGGCCAACAAGAAAGAGTTAAGTTCTGGGGAAACATACTTCGACAAGACCGGTGCAGGTTTTGCAGGGACCGGTGGCAGCTCGCCGCAGGGTTAAATGAGCCTAATATCACACTGTGGACTGAATGGAGATATTCAGCTGTAAATGGGCTTTGGTAGGACGTTAGTGTACAGATGGTGATGATGGAGATTTAGCTTAGTGCTTCTGATTAATGGAATGACATCTGTCTCATAACAGTTTTTTTATCCTTAGATGAAATAGATGCATATGTGCTTAACTGTTGTACATTTGAGTAGTTAAATAAATGGATCTTTAAATTTTAATAT
This sequence comes from Siniperca chuatsi, assembly GCF_020085105.1. NCBI lineage: Eukaryota > Metazoa > Chordata > Actinopteri > Centrarchiformes > Sinipercidae > Siniperca > Siniperca chuatsi. The sequence continues at coordinate 16,304,618 of NC_058042.1, forward strand.
TTCCTGTCATCTCTGTTTAACCTTGTGGTGGGATGTAATTAAAGTACATTTGCTCAAGTATTGTACTTAAGTGCAGTTTTGAGGTACTTCACTTGAGTATTTCCTATTCATGTCACTTTATCCCTAGTTTCCACTAAATTTCAGAGGGAAATATTGTACTTTTTTACTGCACTACATTTATCTGACAGTTGTAGTAACTAGTTACTTTACAAATTAAGATTTTACATACATAACATATAACGAGCATATAAAATATGGTGCACTGCTATAGATTAAACTATGCAACAGTATATAAAATTATTAAAATTAGCTCCAACTACAAGAGTAAAATGCTTCTTACACATGAATGCACCAGCAATAATAATGTAATATATAATTGTATAACAATCAAATGGGCTTTTCAGCATTGGGTACATATATTTTTTACACTTTCAGTACATGTAATATGTTCATTGCAGGTCTTTGCAGTATATTTACAGTGTTGTACTGCCACTTGTACCTGGGTAGAAGATCTGAAAACTTCCCCCACTGCTGGTCGTTGGGCAGTCTTTTGTTGATTAAACATCTAGCTAATAAAATAATTCAAAGGTTTGAGATTTTGCTCTCGTTTTAACATTCAGGGTAATTAAATGATATTCACTACCACACTGCCGTTCACTGACAGGGTTTGGGGTGTATTGAAGCTACTTCAACACGTTAGCGTTGTGTTTTTCATTAGCTATGGTGTTACTAAGCTAGCCATCGAAGTCGTAGTCAGCTAATTTTCGCTAGCTGGCTGGTTACAACAACCAGACTCCGGCTAACATTAGCTCGTGTTCTGAAATCCGAACTGACCTCAAAGCAGAAACGACGCTGCTAAGTCGTTATATTGCTTAATCTATCTGTATCACCTAGAAGTATCTGCTTTCTCTCTTTTCTCTCCATTCAGGTTAACAGTTAGCCACCACAGCCAGAGCCCACCTTTCAGTACTTGTGAATCAGTAGCATCCGCCTTCACCTCCTCCTGTGTCGAGGACAAACCGTCGGTCTCTCGCCTTTCTCTCCGCTTCTTGGCCATTTTCTGAGATACCGTTGAGGTCAGCTAAGATACCGATGTGTGTAGCAACAGCCGGACGGGTGGAGTGACACCGGTGTGGTGACAGCCTGCTGACACGTTACACAGGATGACCTTCTACCGTCACATCCAGCAGGCAAAACCCTGCACCATCTCCAACAGCGCGCCCAGCGGCAACACGGTGTCGGTGTCTTCTTCCGCAACGGTATTAGCAAACACTTTTACCACTTTGTATTATGTAAAATATTCATGTATGATTTGTATTGAAGTATTTATGTTGTGCTTTTGTTTTTGTAATTTTGTATTGAACTTGTTGAAACTTAATAAAGATGTATTTAAAAAAAAGAAGTAACACGGTGTCTCCATAGCTACAGTGAAGTCCATAATGAACCGAGGCGTCAGTGGCATGTTTTCTGTTGCTTTGGCTCTGTAATTCAGTTTATATTTACACTTATCTTTCCCCTACTTCTATGCAACTGTATATGTAACTAAGCACATTCACTCAAGTACTGTACTGTAAGTTCATTTTGAGGCACTTGTTCTTTACTTGAGTATTTCAATTTTATGCTACTTTATACTTCTACTCCGCTACATTTTGGAAACCGAAATTGTACTTTTTACTCCACTACATTTATTTGATAACATTACTTACTTTGCAGATTCAGATTATGAATACAATTATAAATAAACTAATAAATTATGATGTATTATAATGGATTAAGCTACCCAGCAGATTACATTTACTAGCTGCAACATTAAAGTGATGCTGGCACATTAATGCATCACTAATTATAACCCAGGGATATAATATATATTTTTATGAAATGAGCCATTCTGCATAATAATTACTTTTACTTAAGTAAGATTTTGAATGCTGGACTTGTAACAGAGTATTTCTACACTGTGGTATTGCTACTTTTACTTAAGTAAAATATCTGAGTAGTTCTACTGTATGTTTATTTTTACCTGTCTTCGTTCAGCCTTGATGTCCTTGTTTTCAGTTGTATGTCTATTTCTACCTTGCTGTAAATTGTTCTTGGAACTGTGTGTAACACTGAGAGCAACTTAAAACCAGTCAAGTTCCTTGTATGTGTACACGCACCTGGCCAAAAAAGCTGATTCTGATTCTAATTCAGATTCACATACCAGATGAACATAGCCCCTTTTCTGTGATGAAAAGGACCTTTTACTCACCTCCATGTATCTGACAGCTTCAGCTATTAGCCTATTTACTTTGTATATTAAGTTTTACATGCAAAGATGAGCATATACAATTCATAGTTACAGATTAAGCTGCCTAACAGTATAAAAGTAGTTCATGTTAGCTCCACCTCATCAGTTACAACATTAAAATGCTTCTTACATGTATCTATAACAATCATGCTATATGTAATAATATAACAGAGACATTCTGCTGCATAAAGAGGATTTTAACTTTTTGCTACTTAACATGTTGTGAACATTTTGCTGATAATACTCCATTGTTTTTACTTCAAGATTTTGAATTCAGGACTTGGTGTTTACATCAATAATGTTTGTAGCAAGTTCTATATTTTTGAATTATGATCAGATGAGAAACACATAATGCAAATTTCTCATATATAACTGAAACTCCTCAGTTAAGTGTGTGAATATACCTAAATCGCCTAAAATGGGCCTTTGATTATTTGAATAATACTGAAAATTAAATGTTTTTTCTCTGGGATGAAGGCAGCCAGTAGGGGGGTCACCTTCGCCTATCTCTTTGAATGACTGTACGTAATGTGAGCAGTTGTACTAAGGTTATGCTGGAAACTACAACTCCCATATTTACGTACGTCGTCGCCGCCGCCGGATGTTCGTGTTGCACACATTTGGCACTGATCTATCCGGGTACTTTAGTCACTGCTTCCTTTCGCGCCGGGTAACCGGAGAGCCGTGCGTCCATGTGCGCAGTGACTGGGAATTGCTAGACCTCTGAAATATTAAAATCCGAGCCGTAAACAGAGTTTTCATAATGGATCCTGAGTCTTTGGTCGAGGCCCTTCGGGGGACGATGGACCCCAATCTGCGGGAGGCCGCGGAGAGACAGCTGAACGAGGTAAAAGTTGAGATTAGCCGTTAATTGTGATGGAGGTTGTGGCGCGGTCTCGGATCGGGCCTCGGCCGTTCACAACATCAAGATGGTGCGATCACGCAGACGGGGCTCTGCTATGGTTACCTTGAGATCAACACCTAAATTCCGTTACTCCACAAGTATACTGCTTCTTACGGCCTCACCCCTATCACCAGTGTATATTCATTAGCATGAAAAGCATTTTTTTATCACGATGACACACTCGTGTGCCAGTAACCAACGTCAACGTTAGCTTCGTCTTGAGCCAGCTGTGTCGCTAATGCTAAACAAGATAACCCTTCTTGCCTAGCTGAAGAGATAATTGTTAGCTCGTCACACACAGTTTCGGTATAGTTTTGACTAATTTCAGGGCTGACACGACATAAGAATAATACGGCTGGTGTGTTAAACAACAATTGAAGCTTAGTGAAGGTAGGGTATGTGCTAATTACCGTATTTAACAGCAGTATACTGATGCCTAGCCGTGTGGCTAATATCAGCTAGCTAACTTCGCTGCTAGTTGGCGGAGCTACCATAGCTGCTGCTCACGTGTCACTGTGACAAGCCCTGAAGTGATGACATTCTTTAACAACGGATTGGAGTAAGATTAGCCAATTTTTCACAGTTGTTTGCCGTAGACACACTTAATATCTGATCGGTGACTTCATAGCTACTTCGTTAAAAAATATCATAAAACGGAGTTGAACGTTAGCCGAGTACCAAGTGAGCTAACGTTAACGAAGTTAGCAACACTGTCTTGGTTGAGGCAGCAGCCGGACTGAGGAGTTAAAAAGTTGTTGTTTCTTCTCGTGCGCCAGATATGTTATACTTTTGACTTTTAATGATGTAGCCAATAATCAACCTTTGATGGAGGGTTTACAACATTTTTGTTTTCGCCAGCAAAATGATATAAGCTGTAGAAATAAAGTGTCAAAGACATTTAAAGGCTAAGATTGTGACTGAACTGGATAACTGACTATGACTTGAGGCTATGCAGTCAGCTTCATCTGTGCCATTCTGTCCTGATTGACATATAAAAAATAAATAGTATTGACAGTGTCCTACATAAAACAACTTGAAGCCTTCAAGTCATTATTTTAAAAAACTTAACCAGAAGATGTTTGGAGCTCACTGATTCTGGCCTGCATTGGTTGTGGAGATCCATTGAAATGGATGACAGTTATTACATACTAGGGTCTATTTTATGTTTTATATTGAAGAGGTAATAATCCAGTTGTAGCGCATATGTTCATTATGTTATGCCCCAATCAAGTAACCCTTCCTCCATGTTATTGTTTGCAGTGCAAGGTTTTTCACACCCACATGTGGCTTGATAGTGATGGCTCACTTTAATGGCAAAGCTGTGAGAGTGTTCTTACATAGCTAGCTGGAGTTATTCGAGCTCTGTATAAAACAAAAAATCATGTCTTCTGGAGGAGGATGGAGTAAATCTGTTGGTGTGCATAGTTTCTAAATACAGTGCTTTTGTTTAGTCATACACTCTGACTTTGTTTTTCATGGAAACTGGCCAGATAAAAATTGACAAAGGTTTGACAAAAAGCTTAAATACATTACACAACCTTTAAAAATATGTTGATAGATTGGAGCTGCTTTGTGGTTTAAAGCACACATTAAGGAAATAGTGTAAACACTGTTTTTGGAGGAGCTCTGCATGCCAGTATGATGTTTGGAATCAGCTGCATATTTATTACTGACTGGCCATCCAAATGCAAACATCTGATATATCAGTTGGTCATCTCACAATTTATCAACTTTACTACAAGTTCACAAGGACCAACCTAATGCAGCTTTTAGTTCTGGAAGAGGCAGTAACCCCGAAATATATGGATTGTAAACCTGACCTTTAGTCACTTTATCACTTAATCATGTTTCAAATTAGAAAATTCACTTGGATTTGTTATGCCATGGTATTGGTATAACAGACCTGCACTGTTAGCTGGTTAATGTGAGCATCTGCGTTTATGAGACTAGTTAATTTGAACAACTCACTGATGTGGTATCCACCACCAATTTTGTAATTTTCTGACAGCTCTAGAAGCTGTGACGTGCGCTGATGTTTTAAAAATGATGGCGCCCATGGGATTTCTTTGTTTTTATAAACATAATGTAAAAAATGCAACAAAACACAAAATTATTCATCAGTTTTGAAAAGGTAACAACGCAATATCCATTTTTGTTGTCAGTCACAGCGGTGTTTGTATGAGTTAAAGCACCTGAAAGCCAAACATAATGTGGACTCAACTTGCATGTCAAAAATACGACCTCGCAAGTTTCTTTTTGATGGCAGCATATTTACCAAGTAGCTTAAATCCATGGTCATCTCCCTACAGTAGACAGCACTTTACACCAGAACACTGTCAACAACTGGAAGTAGGTTTCATGCAAAGTGGTGTGAAAACTACCTCATACAAAATTGTATGAAAAGTAGGAGCTTTCAAATGTTGTTTCAGTTTCTATAACTGGTTTATATTCACCTGTTTTTCAATTGTGATTTACAGGGTCACACCCAGGTAAACTTTGTGTCCACTCTGCTGCGTGTCACCATGTCTGATCAGCTGGATTTGCCTGTCAGGCAAGCAGGTGAGTCTAAACTTTGACATGAAAAAATGTTCTACAGTTGGTGATGATGTTGTTTATATAAAACTAGATTGAACATAACATGAGCTCTCACTCAAAATAAAGATTCAATCCCTGCTATCTGCTGGTAGCCTAAGGAGTGGGACCAGCACATCTTTGCAGTCAACTGATGTAATCAGAGTTGGGTGAAGGATGAATTTAAAAGCTGAGGTAGAGTTGCCATATGTGCCCTGATTTAAAAAAAATAAATAAAAATAAATAAATAAAATAAAATAAAGTGCATGGGAAAGTAAAAACTATTCTCCCAAACTGTCTAAAAGCAAATACACTGGTTTGCTGATAACATCTGAACACTGTTATTATTGGGATAAATGTTAAATTAATCTGCTTAATGTATTTTCTGCCCCATAAACAATTTAACGCCCCTTGGATAAGACCTTAATATGCTAGGAGACTCGCGCTTAGATTAAGACTGAGATGGATGAGTACTTCACCTTGCCTTCTCACAGCATTTTTACTTTATTTAGTTCAACCCTCTTGAGCATACAGTAGAAAAAATAACACTAGCTAGGAAATTAAATTGTCCATCTCTATTTTCAGTGTTGCTGCCTTGTGTCTTGATAGGTAGCGTTATTTTACAACAACACATAGTCCATGCCCCCATCAGCTGGAGCCACACAAGGTTACGGAAACACCAAGTCACTGTGGCTTACCAATTTATTCTGCATCTGACTCCAATTTTGTTAGATTGCATTATATGAGAACGAGACTAGATATTATCCACGATCCCGAGTTAAACAGGTCACTTACATAAAAGATAATGTAGCAATGATACATGATTCACACTTGTGTTTCTGAGGCTAAAGCACCGCCCTGAAGTGCAGTGGACACGTGGAGTTGGTTAAATATAGTTTGTTTTGCTTTTGTCAAATGCTGCTCTGTGAGGAAGGTGTCAGTGGTGGGAAAAATCAATGTTAAAAGTTAAAATCTTAACCAAAGTTGTTGCAGAAAGTACACAGATAGTATCTGATTCATAGTGTGTCCACCTCCCCAAGTATTCATAGCTGTACTAGCAAATTAAGCTGTTATAGAGCTGTGCTTTGGTGAAATAAATTACTTTTCCAGCTGTAGGAAAAATGTCTGACAGTGTTTAGAGCAGAATAGAGGAGCCCCTCATCCAGACTGCACAAAAGCTGTCAGAATAATATCAAGTGAAGCTGACTAAAACGTACGTTATCTTAATTTATTGTATTGGCACTTTGTCAATCAACTTAGGCTGGTCGGATTGTTGTTCATTTAGTTCCTGTCCTTGATGTTGGTAGGCAGCACAACATGTGGAAACAATCACTCTGCTTCTTTACATTACATAATTTTCAGTGAATAGACTGATCAAATGCATTAAAAGTAGTTGTTTCATAACAGATTTTCTCTAGACAGCATGATTTGAATGTGGGTTTGAGTTGTATTTGAATCCGTATTGGCAGCATGTTCAGTATGTGGTGAGTTTGTGAGATCTCTGCTGCCAACTGAATACAAAGAAGGTACATGACATTTTTTGTGTGGTGGTCAAAGCATTGAATAATGACACTGTCCTCAACAATTGTTAATATTTTGCTGTTGAGTTTTTAAATGTCCTTTTTTTTCTTCTTTTTTTCCTTTGAGGACCACAAATGTCTTTTTAAAACAGACACTAAGGTCAGTTTAGACGACAGCCTCAGTCCGCGCAGTTTTAATATGTTCCTGCGTTTGGACTGGAGCTTCAGTTTACTGATGTTGACAAACACAAAGAAATGTGAGGCTGTGGTGTTATGTTAGAGAATGGCCAATAGGAATAGCAAAGTTTAATAAAGCACCACAGCTGTCTTACCTGAAGCAGGTCATTTTTGATCATTTATTAAACCTGCAGCCATTTCATTCGGCTACTAATTTTCCTCCTGTCCATGAATCTAAGTTTTATGACAGGATCTTAGTGGTTTTGCAGTGTTGGACGATAGTGTAGTTTGGTGGCCATAGGCGGAGGGGAGGGCGTTTAATGCTCTGTCAGCATTGATAGCCAGCAGTGTAGACATTTGTGTCAGCAGTCTGATGTCTGCCTCCCAGCCCTCACTCCTCTGCTCCCTCAGATGCCTCTCCCTGCGAGCCACCAAACTCAGTGGGGCCCCACATTGTAGATGTGAACCCAACTGACACCCTTGTGCCACATTCAAAACTACCGAACTACAGATGGAAGAATTTATTTCTGCAGCCTAGGCTTTAGATGGTTCTGAATTTACACTACTGTGTTGTACACACTCATAATGATGTAAATGCAGTCAATTTAACGGGTGCACATTTGGGAGTTACATGAGGTTGTACACCAACTGAATGCTTAAAACCTTACATAGCGGCTTAGTTACTTTGATACTCCTCTGGAAAGCAGCTTGCAGATGAACTAGAATCACCAGCAGATTCTGGTATTTTCTCTTAGAGATGGAGAGCTGAATGTTTCTATTCTAATGTGCAGCAAAGTATCAGGGTTTTTTTTGGGGGGGTGGGGGTAATTTTGATTTGTCAAACTTCAAATCAATATGATTAATACATCAATAAAATTCTATTCACCAATGGGTGGGTGTGTTTTTAAAAATCTAGGTCACAAACATTTTTGCCAAAGTCAAACATCTCACACATTTACAGGTTTTTGTATCTTGCAAACAACTGGAGATCCAAAATGGACCCCAGTTTTGCTTTTAGGTGAGGTGCACATCACATGGCAGTCCCACAAATGGCTGCTTGGTCATGTGACTTTCTCCACCTTGTATAGCTTGGTGGTTTCATAAATAAGCTATTTCACTTAACACTAGGGGTTGGTGTAATGGGCAAAAAATAACCTAATATTTCAGCATTTTAGTGATATTTGTCAACATTCATACATTTGTGGTGGCTTTCAAGTCTGTGCTCTGAAAGTGCCACAAAGGGCTGATCCTTGTTTTCTCTCTCCGTCTAGGTGTGATTTACCTTAAAAACATGATAACCCAGCACTGGAATGATGGAGATGTTTCAGCCACAGAGACGCCTGTCAATAACATCCCTGATGAGGACAGGCAGTTTATTCGAGACAACATAGTGGAAGCCATCATCCACTCCCCCGAGCGCATCAGGTAACCACACGGCCTGCTGACTGAGTACTGTGAGAGGAGCTCAGGAGTTTTGCTCGTCCCAGTCACTCTTTTCCACTTCACATACAGTATTCTGTCACTTTCTAAAACACCCAATCTAAAACTGCCCCTTTGGAACACTTTTAGGGTCCAGTTGACAACATGTATCCACCACATGATCAAGCATGACTACCCCGGCAAGTGGACGACCATCGTGGACAAGATTGGCTTCTACCTACAGTCAGACAACAGTGGAGGATGGCTGGGCATCTTGCTTTGCCTTTACCAGCTTGTCAAAAACTATGAGTAAGTCGGGGTTCTCAATCTTATTTTCATATTGTACTATACAATATGAAACAATATGGCATGGGGTTAACACTGTGCTTGCGTGGCTGTGTGTGAAACAGATATAAGAAGCCAGAAGAGCGTCAACCTCTGGTGGCGGCCATGCACATCTTCATGCCCATGCTGAAAGAACGCTTCATCCAGCTGCTCCCGGACCACTCCAGTGACTCTGTCCTCATACAGAAACAGATCTTCAAAATTCTCTATGCCCTCTTCCAGGTAATGTCACAACAGCTAACATATTCTTAGCTGGGGTCTGCTTTCTTCTCTTTGTGTTTGGATTGATTCTTTTTATTGCTATTTTCTCCTCTTTTTTTAATTTTTTTTATTTATTTATTTATTTTTAAGTCAAAGAACATGATGGTGGTAACCTTCACTATATTTTCAAAACTTTCCAAACATTTACTCTTAAAGTTGTGCTCAGCCAGTGCTGAAAAAGCACAACTAGTGTTGGAAATAAGTTTGGTTTGGTGATTGAAATCAGAATTTTATTCTTAAATCTATAATTCCCCCTTTTGACATGAACATATCTAAAAATCTGGTATAATTAGAGTAAGATCTTGTGTTTTTAACCCAACTTGTCTGTCTCCACAGTACAACCTACCCCTGGAACTCATCAACAGACAGAACCTGACAGAATGGATGGAGATCCTGAAGACAGTGGTGGACAGAGATGTTCCTCCGGTAAGACGAAAAAATGAATTCACACCGCACTAATATTGCTAATCACTCCTTACAAATTGTTTGGTTTCCAAGATGTTCTCCACAAGCTGACAACGTTGTCCTTGGTCTGTGCAGGAGACGATGCAGATAGATGAAGATGAGCGGCCTGAGCTGCCATGGTGGAAGTGTAAGAAGTGGGCCCTTCACATCTTGGCTCGGCTGTTTGAGAGGTAAAAATCCAATAATTGTTCCCTTAACTTGTTTGATAAATCGTACACACGTTTATCAATAACATTCACTATATTAAACCGTTCAGGTATGGAAGCCCAGGCAACACAACCAAAGAGTATGCAGAGTTTGCTGATCTTTTCCTCAAGGAATATGCAGTTCCTGCTCAGCAGGTAAGAACTTGAGTCTAACAGAAGAGCTGCTGCTATAATTACACCTTCTGAAATGTATGCACCTCCATAAATATAAGGACTTTCTTTGTACATTTGTCTACCAGGTGCTGCTGAAAGTCTTATACCAGTACAAGGAAAAGCAATATGTGGCTCCCAGAGTACTCCAACAGACACTCAACTACATCAACCAGGGCATAGCACATGCTCTGACGTGGAGAAACCTGAAACCACACATCCAGGTATAAATAAAGCATGTTTGACTATCCAGTAAACATTTCACAACACTGTATATGACAAGTCTTAGATGTTGTGCAATAACAACATTGTGAAACTATATTTGTTTTGATGGACTGATTGTCACTGGTAGAAGTATTAAGCTAAAGCACTGCCAATCGATATTGGTTCAGCCAACAGATGAAAGAAGCAGTACTATATGAAAGTCAATACTTGTATAGAGTTTTAAACTGATATTTTACCATTTAAAACTCGTTCTCAGTTCAACAATCTGCAGTGGTAGCTCAGTATCTGTAGTTATTGGAAAGTGTAGAATGCAATACTTTTACAACAAGTGTGTTGTAACAAACTGATAATGCAACTCCGATTGTGACTTTTTATTTTGTTTTTCAGGGCATCATTCAGGATGTGGTTTTCCCCCTCATGTGTTACACAGACAGTGATGAGGAACTGTGGCAGGAGGATCCATACGAGTACATCCGGATGAAGTTTGGTAAGCAGAGAAAGTTGGTGCCTGTAGTCCAAAATGAATCCTATGCATCAGTGATGACTAACAATTTATCCGATCTCTGCTGTCCCATTTAGACGTATTCGAGGACTTCATCTCTCCAACAACAGCAGCCCAGACACTCCTCTTCACTGCCTGCAACAAGAGGAAAGAGGTGAGTTGAAATAATTTTGTGGTTAATTTCTTTGAAACTTTAATTTTTGTTTAGTTAGAAAAAAGTTCCCATAATGGAAAAATAAAACGTCCTCTTACTCCGTGTAGGTGCTGCAAAAGACTATGGGCTTCTGCTACCAGATTCTCACTGATCCCACCTCTGACCCCAGGAAAAAGGATGGTGCCCTCCACATGATTGGCTCTTTGGCTGAAATCCTGCTGAAGGTAAACAGTGCTCAGCTGTTTTAACGAATTCTTTGACAATCCTCTTTTTTACACACAGATTAAAAGACATTTGATTTTGAGCAAAACGGGTGTTGAAAATCCTGTTTGCTGCACCATGTTACAAATGTTCATCGCACCTTCCTGTTTTTACCATGGCTGCGCTCATGAGCATTCAGTCATAAATGATGGTTTCTGGGGCAAGGGATGATTTTGCAAAAGTTGGTTTAGCTACGAGCTATTAGCGATGTTGAAAACTGCGGTTTGCCTACTTACAGCCTCGCTGGCTTGGCATTGTTTTGTTGAAGCCTATTTTAATATTTCATAGCTGTGGACCAACTATTCAAGTGCTATTACTGTAGAGTTGTCATTAACCAATTTACCCAAATTCAGTCTGAACAGACTCTTTCTAGAAAGTATCTTACAAGCCGTAGATGGATGTTTGTTCAAATAGAAAATGCTAAATGTACAGGATAAGTGTTGTAAATTGTGTTTGGCTGCCTTGTGAAACTTGACAGTTTTTATTTATTTTTCTACACAGAAAAAAATTTATAAGGACCAGATGGAGTTCATGCTGCAGAATCATGTCTTCCCCTTGTTCCGTAGTGAACTCGGCTACATGAGAGCCAGAGTAAGTGATTTCCTAACAGTGAGCGATAAGACTTAAACATTTCTGAATAAAGTGGCTTTGAATTAACACAACCTTGTTATATTTCACAGTACTTTTGATTTTGTACATTTTGCTTTTAATGCCACATTTTCTCAACATCTGTTTTCACGTAGGCCTGCTGGGTGCTGCATTACTTCTGTGAGGTGAAGTTCAAAAGTGACCAGAACCTGCAGACGGCTCTTGAGCTGACCCGCCTTTGTCTAATCAATGACAACGAGATGCCAGTTAAGGTGGAGGCTGCCATTGCCCTGCAGGTTCTCATCAGCAACCAGGAGAAAGGTGAGCAAGTAATGCCGTGTAGCTCATGTTTTACGAACTTCACTTTATACAATATTTCTTTAAGACTGTGTAATTTAGTAGTAGTTTTCTTTGGGTGTCTAAACGTATGTGTTATTCTTTAGCCAAAGAATACATCACCCCCTTCATCCGGCCAGTGATGCAGGCACTCCTGCACATTGTCAGGGAGACGGAGAACGATGACCTCACCAATGTCATACAGAAGATGATCTGTGAATACAGTGAGGAAGTCACTCCAATTGCAGTAGAGATGACACAGCACTTGGTAAGTGCAGTCGGTAAAGAGGCTACATGTTGCTGTCGTTATTCCACATGATACCATCACTGAGTGGCCAAATAAACTCCCCCTATGGCTTCTATGAAAGAGTAGAACTGCGATCCCAAGGAAAACACAAATATCTAAGTCATCAAATTCAAAAATGATCCGTAATACTTACATTACAAACAGATTTCATTCAGATGAAGTACAAGCAACCAAGATAAGTCGCTCAGAGTAATCCAAAAAGAAACAATGGTCTGATTTTTACCTAAAAATTTAAACAAAAATGGCAACTACATATCCAAGTTAAGGTACCAGGATTATAATTGTCTTGCCAAATAGCTGGAAAACATTTTGCTTTTCTTCTTTTTAGCTTTCAGAAATTTATAATAACTTGTGCAGTCAATTGCACAGCAGCTCTTAACAATTTTAGCAGTTTTCCATTTATTTGCCACGTGACTGCACTGATAGCAGATGGCGAATGTTTGCATGTTGGCTACTCAAAGTGACTGAAGCAAGTTCAATGTATGGTGATGTCACATGCATACCCTCTATAATGCTTTTAAGCTAAAGCTACGATCAAATAGTTTTCTTTTATTCAATGTGGAGAGAAGAAATCAGTCTTCCTGTCTGATGGTGAAATGTATGGATACTAGTCTAAGTCCACAGACACGATCATAATAGTCTCTTTGTTCGCTCTTTGACAGGCTATGACGTTCAACCAGGTGATTCAGACGGGGCCTGATGAGGAAGGTGGAGATGACAAGGCTGTGACGGCTATGGGCATCCTCAACACCATTGACACATTGCTAAGTGTGGTGGAGGACCACAAAGAGGTTAGCAGCATAGCCACTAAGCATGCTGCCCCCACACACACGCGCGCACACACTCTCCTGGCTGATCACTCATCTCGGTGCCACTTCAGAATCAGCTCTGATCTGCTGCAACACACTTTTTAGCCACCCACCAACTCCTGGGAACACGCTCTGTTCTCACCATGTTCAAAATGACTCAGAGGCTGAGGCAGACGCTAGAAATAGTGCCAGGGCACGCTGCCACCATGTCTGCCGTAACATAGGACTGCTGGTGCTCGAAGCCAAGAAGCCATTAGATTTGAGCATTGCTTCACACTGAGAATTTTTTATTGCATAACAGTTCAGTAGTTTAGGTTTCAGCGGTGTACAGCACTTTGCTACAAAGAACTGGAATTATTTTTATTTGACCAGTGAATTTTGTATAGATGGACATTTTACCTTTTCAGTTGGTGTAGATACATTAGAGGGCAGGTGACATTACAGGGCGGACACATCAAGAACATGAAAAAACAATGATGAAGAGGTGCTTATCCTCATTGCTTCTAGTTGATTTGACTCAAAATAATAATTTACTCATTCATTAAATTCATAGGTTTTTTTTTTCATACCTTACTTTTTGATGATGTTTTCAATGTAGCAAGGATAGCTAATAATAATAATAGTAGAATCACATTTTTAAAAACTGAATCCTGAAATTATGCTTATCTTGCAAAATTCCCTTTTTTATATAACATTCAGTTTTATACAGTTAAAATGTCCTTTGAAACGTGTCATCAATGTTATTTGTATAGCACATTTCATACATAGGTAAACACTGTGCTTTACAGCAAAACATGGACAAAATTAAATATATTAAATAATTATACATATTAAATTTAAGATAGAAAACACATACTCCACATTAATACAATATCCTTTCAGCCACCCATACAACGCACACGCATACATAAAATAGTTTTGTTTGTTTTTTTTATATAACCCCATCACACATGGATTACAGCAGACACATACACACTCTACCAAAAGCCTGAGCAAAAAGCAATGTTTTAAGACTGCTTTTAAAAGAAGATACAGTTGCAGCAGATCTCAGGTCATCAGGCAGTTTGTTCCAGAGAACAGCACCATAGTAACTAAAAGCGCCTTCACCTGATTTTAGTTTTAATTCTAGGTGCATTTAGGAGACACATGCTTGATGATCTGAGGGATCTCATTGGGTCTATAGCCAGTGAGAAGGTCTGAAATATATTTAGGGGCCATACCATTTAGGGCCTTGTAAACGAGCAGCAATATCTTAGTCAGTTCTGTACTGTACCGGCAGCCAGTGAAGTGTTTTCAGTACAGGTGTAATGTGTTGTATTTTCAAAGTCCCAGTTAGCACTCTGCTGGAGCTGGAGCCTACCTGTTGTCTTTTTGGGAAGTCCTGCAAAAAGGGCATTACAGTAATATAATCTGCTGGAGATGAATGCACGGACCAATTTTTCAGAGTCAGAATGGGACCGGAAGCTCCTGAGTTTGGAAATGTTTTTTAAATGGTAGAAAGCTGTCTTTGTAATAGTGGTGATGTGATGCTGGAAGTTAAGATTGGCATCAATTATAACACTCAGGTTTCTAGAGAAAATTATGATAAGATGGATACAATCTCTGGCCTTTGTACTTTTGGACCTACTTCAGTTTTCTCAAAGCTCCAGACAGAAATACTCACAACTCTCCTGTTACTATAGCAAACATCTCAACAACAGCATATCTGGCAAACTAGAAAGTAAGCTGAATGTCCGTGGGCAAGCAATTTTAAAGTTACCTGACACACAAATCATGGCTGCAATAGTGTTGTGTAGCACAGTCCAAGCCACTCTGTTTATTTCCCATTTACAGAGCCAGGGCTGTGTACAAACACCAGATTTATTTTCAGCGCACACAGTGAACGAACAGCTAGTGGACCGTGAGGAGATATTCACTGAATTTAACAAAAAGAATATTATGTATTGAATTAGATCACAAACCTCACCCTTTTAAGTGGTTTCTCAGCAGCATTGTGTGTGTATATAAAACTAAATAAGTGCTTAACAAATACAAACAAAATTAAGAGTCTTGTATTGGTTGATACACCACAACATTTATACAAAGCTTTGGTCACGACAGAATCAGAAATACTTTATTGATCCCCGAGGGGAAACTCTTTTGCTACAGCAGCTCACTATCACGTGTGTGTGTGTGTGTACACACTAATAGAAGTACTAAGCAAAAAATATAATACAGGTCAGAAAATAAATTGAGTACCAAGTGGGTATAAGTATAAAATGTGTGAAGTACAAAGTAGGTTTACCAGTTGTTGATGATTATACGGTATAAAGTAATAGTGCATGAACTGTCAAGTTAAATGTAGCTTTATCAGACAGCTTTATCTTCTTAAATTTATTATATTGATTAAATCCTCAATGCCTTTTAACCCTCTTGTTTCAGATCACCCAGCAGCTGGAGGGTATCTGTCTGCAGGTGATTGGCACTGTGCTGCAGCAACATGTACTGGGTAAGCAGGACTAGTCCTTCCTGTGCTTCCACATTCCACCTGCATGTTACATTAAAACTCTTTGCCTCCCTAAGAGATGGCTTATTGATAATAAACAGACTATATTTATATCCTGTGACTCACTTTTCTCCCTCCAGAGTTCTATGAGGAGATCCTGTCCTTGGCTCACAGCCTGACCTGCCAGCAGGTGTCGCCACAGATGTGGCAGCTCCTTCCACTGGTGTATGAAGTCTTCCAGCAGGATGGATTTGACTACTTCACAGGTATGTGCTTGGCTTTGAACCAGTGTTTACGTTCATATTAAAATGCTTAGTCGGTTTCTGTGAGGTATAAAGAAGAGCACTGGTACCGGATCCATACTCTGTAAGCCAATATCCTGAGTTTAGAGAGAAAGTGGGGATTTGTTTTCCTGTAAATTCAGCTGTGTGAAAAGTAAATGATTCTGTTTCAGATATGATGCCTCTTCTTCACAACTATGTCACAGTTGACACAGATACACTCCTGTCTGACACCAAATACCTAGAGATCATCTATAGCATGTGCAAGAAGGTAAAATGGTGCAGTTGATAATACTGTGTTTTCAAGATAATTATTTGTGGCGATTAGGAGGTTTACCTGACCGTGTCACTTCACACAGGTCCTGACAGGTGATCCAGGCGAGGACCCAGAGTGCCATGCAGCCAAGCTGCTGGAGGTGATCATTCTGCAGTGCAAAGGTCGTGGCATTGACCAGGTCAGTGTCTAACTAATGTACACCTCAATCTGGTAATCTGAAAAGATACAACTGCAGAGACTTAATACTGCGACTTAATCTGCAGGATGCAGTCCCTCCTGAAATTGAAATAATTCTAATGTAATATTGCTAATACACACTTTTGCTCTATTGAACATTGAACTTGCTGCTGTTGCAGGTTGTGCCCTTGTTTGTGGCTGCTGCATTGGAGCGTTTGACGCGGGAGGTGAAGACCAGCGAGCTGAGGACTATGTGCCTGCAGGTGGCCATCGCTGCACTTTACTACAGCCCCCCTCTTCTCCTCAACACTTTGGAGAATCTACGCTTTCCAAACAACACTGAGCCTATCACTAACCACTTCATAACCCAGTGGCTCAAAGACGTCGACTGCTTCCTTGGGTAAGAGTTTGATGTTTATCTCAACAGTGTAAATTATCACTACAGCATACTTGGTCCTGACTGCTAAAACAATTAACGGTTTCTGAATTTCTCAGTAAATGCCTTGACCCTGGTTTTAACGAAAGAAACTAGTCATTCATTTTCACACTTGTCAAATTAATACTTTCATTGCAATAAATCTTTTATTTTAATAATGACATGCTTACTTAGTATATGACCAACAGCCAAAGTTATCAGCTATCAGTAATTTCACTTTCTGTTCCCCTCACAGCCTCCACGACAGGAAGATGTGCATTCTCGGTCTTTGTGCTCTCATTGACCTCGAGCACAGGCCTCAGGCTGTCAACCAGGTGGCCGGCCAGCTTCTTCCAGCAGCCATCCTACTGTTCAATGGCCTCAAGAGGGCGTACGCCTGTCGAGCAGAGCATGAGAATGACGATGATGAAGATGGGGAAGATGGAGAAGAGGAGGACGACAACGGTAAGGCTTAAGCGTTTGATGTACTCAGTGTTGCATCAGTTAACGTGTGAATTAAGTGATGTTGAAAGGTGTTCCCTTAACTTCTGGATGAATGTAGCTGAGCTGGGCAGTGACGAGGATGACATCGATGAAGATGGCCAGGAGTACCTGGAGATGCTGGCGAAGCACGCAGGAGAGGACGGAGATGATGAAGACTGGGAGGAGGACGATGCTGAGGAGACGGCACTTGAGGGCTACACTACAGCTGTAGATGATGAAGACAACTTAGTGGACGAGTATCAGATCTTCAAAGCCATACTACAGAGTAAGACGACAACCTGTTGTGTTAATCACACTCTTGCAAAATGAAATGGTTTAGTAAAACACAATGTGTCCTTGATGTACTTTGATGACTAATCTGACTTTACTGTGATGCAGATATCCAGAGCCGTGACCCAGCATGGTACCAGGCACTAACACAGGCCCTTGACGAGGACCAGGGCAAACACCTTCATGACATTGGCACGCTTGCAGACCAGAGACGGGCAGCACATGGTGAGCACCAGCAGAGAACGTACCTCAATATTCCCATTAAACTCGGATGCGGCAATTCAGTGTGACAATAAAGCCATTTTTTACATGCTACTATTTCCTGCTTTTTTGTTATTTATATTGTTGCTTTTCTTTTTCTTTTTCTTTTTTTTAAGTGTGAATGTTCTTACTAATGCATTTTCATCTATACATTTACCTGGAATAAAAAGTTCTATAGTATACATAGCCTCTACCCAATTACACTCCAGTCTAGCGGATTGAAATCAGCTGCTGTTGTGCCATATATATATATATATATTTTATGCGCGCATGCATAAAAACATGAGTCTGGGATGATGAAAAATCACATTTTCACCTCCAAAATAACAAGTGTGTGTTGTAATACTGATTCAATAGTAAAATATATTGTGGAGTGCCCTGCCTGACCATGCTTGTGAGCCAAAGTGGTGGCCTAGGAGGTTTAGCGGGCTGATAGTGAACCACAATGTCCCAAGATCGAGTCTGGCTGGGGACTTTTTGCATGTTGTTCCTCATCTCTCTCACCTCGTTTCCTGTTATCTCTCTGTTTACTAATAAAGCCATAAAATGCCCCCCAAAATATATATATATTATAATATTTTTTTTTTTTTTTTTTTATTTGATCACGCTGAGCAGCAGACAAAGCTGTGCCAGAATCTGGTGTGGTCTGGACGTCTTTTACAGCCAGCCTTGCAAGCCTTCAACACCTGAGCTGAGAACAGCAGAGTGGTGTGCAGAGGGTGAAGAAAACAGGATATCTCATCCTGTTTCCATTTCAGTTAGATTGACAGGCTAAGGAGTTTTACAATCCTGGTCATGCCTTACTCTTCAAATGACAACATGAAATTTGACTTCCTGGCGGTCAAAATGTCCAACTTTTAGGGGGCGGTCTAGCGCCAGCTGTGTAGTAAATTAACACGTTCCCTCCCATGTTTTGATTTTTAAGTACTGTTGCTTATTATCTAATTGCAGAATCCAAGATGATTGAGAAACACGGCGGGTACAAGTTCACCGCGCCAGTGGTGCCATCTACTTTCAACTTTGGAGGCACTGCTCCAGGAATGAATTGAGTCATCTGTTCTACTTTTTATTACTCTGTGACTGATTGTAGTGAAGTGAAAAAAAGCTTGTGTTGTTCCCTTAAGTAGTGGTTCAGAACTGGTTCTTCTCAGTCATTCTTCAATCTGTCAAATGGGAAAATAGCACCAGAAGACGTGGGAAAGCAACCAAAATGCAACCAATGGCTGGGGAAAACAAACCAAGAACTTGAGCACGATGCAAGAGAAGAAGCTCTGAACAACGTTGTCTTCTGGAGCCCAGTGTGGAAGGGGATACCATGACGGCAACTCTTTTGTTTTGTTTTTTCTTCCCACTCAAACAAAATTGGGGGATTAACTGTTAGAAATTGATAATGGGACTAAATATTTCATTATCACTGTTGTGGCCAAATGGCCGTAATATGATTATACCTCTGGTAGTGGTGATATATACGTTATTTTCTGCATAAACAAACACTCGTGTTTATGTACATACAAGCCAAGGTTATTGATTTTTCAAGTAGCCTTGAAAAACAACCAGAGGCATTTGTAAGGTGTTAACAGGTGTATTCATATGTAGCATATTGGATACTTCATAGCACTATGTGATGCCTGATCTCTGTAAATTAATGACTAGCACTTTCATATTGTTCAGGTCTCCTAGCCTTCTGTATCAGACTGCAAATTTTTTAAATTGAAGACTATTTAAAATGAAAACAGCTGTAACTTTGTTACTTTGCAAGCGACTTCTGGTAATGGCTGGTTGTCATGCATCTGGTTACAGAGTGGATCGGTGGGCAACTCGGAAACATTATTGATTTCAGGAAAAAAGAGAATGCTCTTGGTGTTCAGTATGGCTACAGGACATGTGTTTTTGAGCACTGAAAGTACAATTGAATACATCATTGAAGCATGTACAATTGGACTTATCGTGAAGGTCTCAAGCTTTTGGTTGGTGTATGGATGAACCATCTATATATACAACAACATATTAAAAAAAAAAAAAAAAAGCTAAGGGAATTCATGACCATGAGTTTTTCCTTATATAGGCACATTTCTTCTCTCTGCTTTATGAATTTATCTTATAAGTAACTGGTTAATGCCTGTCCACTCCTGTGATCACAGAATCTGTCATTTGTGTGGGGTTTTTTGGACATTGTCATATACTGTATTTGTACACATAAGCCTGGTTAGAAGTTTTGGCCCTCAACGCAGCAGCTCTGAGGGGGAAAAAAAAAAAAATCTAATCAAAGAATTACTGGAACAACTTGATACTAACGTTTTCCTCGTGTCAGAGACGGGCAGCCCTGTGAGTCGTCCAGCAACCTTGTAGAAAGACACAACACGCACTGGACACAAACAAGGCCCTTTTCAGAGAACACATTTTAACATGTCACACAAGGAAAATCACAAGTCTAAATAATATAATGAACAATGGCTGAATTCCATTTACCTGCTCAGGGTCCTGGTATTCTGCATGTTGGCTGACTCACTCTGTCATGGCTTACTGGGACACTTGAATAAAACAGAACCATTATTAATAATAGTAAAATGTGCTTTTCCTACACTGACAAATCAAAATGTCTGCTGTGAAAAAGGCCCATTACCAAACACTATCAGCTGACATGATGCCTTAAAGTGGTATTACCTATTTCTTGGGGCCTTGTTTTGTGTCAAAGTAGAGTTTTAACGCCTTCATTCTTTCGGATTTGTTCTTGTATTCTGTATATATTTTTTTATAAGTATGTGATCAGTTTAACACACAGCAAATCTAGTATTGTAGCATAGAGAATGGGAGGAACAGGGGTTAAGTCAGCTCATTTTTACCCTGGACCTCGCTATGCGTTTAACGTGGCTGTACCCAAAATGCTTGATTTTGGCCAATTAAGGGTCAAATTCAGTTTCCTGCCCCTCAAAATTTCTTCAGGATCCCTACACAGTATGGAAAAGTATGGGATTTGATTTTAGTCATTTCCAGGTCTGGATAAGTATGGAAAAATGAAAAGATCATGGAATATTATTTGTGTTTCCAGACTATTGCCCCTATTCTGTTTTCTAAAAAAAAAAAAAAAAATGATCATACGAGCAGGGTGTTTTTCGTGGCGTTTGGAGCAGGCAGCCAGCACAGCTAAAATGTTTACCACTGTGTGAGGAAGCGCAGGCCAGAGCGCAGTGGCGCCCCTGGACATTTTCATAGGGGGTGCCAGATGGGGCCAGTGAAAATCTTGGGGTGGCCCGCCAAAACCAAAAGCCATAACTGAATTTCAGGAATTCTATTATGCTGTTGTAGTAAATAGACTAGTTGAAAACAATGTTTATATGAGAGTTAAGGAATCGCATACTGATATACTTTGGTTTCTTATTTTACATTTAATGTTACTAATTATCTGATGTGCATAGACTAATACCAGTACAGTTAACATTTTGAGTTCCACAACAATCCTGTTTTAATGTGTTATGTGTCTGTATATACACGTTAGATGACTCATTGTTCTTCAAATAGGCTTGTTGTCCTTTCCCTTAAAAAGAGAAATATACAGCTTTAATTTGAAGGAGTACATTCATTGTAAGGAACAAAACATTTATTAGCAACAAGCCTACTGAAGTTTCGAAACACCACACAGAGGCCTCCAGTTATTTTAAATACAGCTTTATTCGGCTGTTGCTGTGTCTTTTCGTAAACAAAAATATATATGTCTACAAATGAAAAACAAAACAGAAAAAGCATCATCATGGACTACAATATACATTTTACTATAGCCTACTCACAGCCTGATTTCAACTCATTATTCAGAAGCATATTATGCATATGCAACTTACAGTGAGGAGGCCAGCGATTGTATCAGGGTGGCCGTGGCCCGCCCTTGGCGCCGCCACTGCCAGAGCGAGCTTGATGTCGTCGAAAGCAAAACAAGACTGAGCGACGCACACTACGCAGAGCTGCCTCTACGCCTGTACGTCACATCCTGTAAAACGGCTCTGCCCCAAGTGCCTTATAACTACCAAACCCTGACAAATGCGGCAACATCTTTGCATATACACACACACATAGCATCACAAGTAACCAAAGCTTGTCTGAACATTGACTTGTGCAGTGATGTAGCCTAAGTTATCAGAAAAGTCAACGGACTATATTTTCTGCGTAAGGAAACCGTCCCTTTATGGCTGCGTGCATCGTCGTTTCCATGGACACAGTGAATAAACAAGGCGCACAGACCCCGTAACAAAGTTACATTATTTAGCTTTTTTCAACTCATTTTCGGTTCTCATTAATAAAAGAGACTAAAAAATATGGGGGGGACAATAATATAATATGATTTATTCAATATGTTAAGGGAAAATAATACGAGTATAAGTAGCACCGGTTTACTTCCTCTTTGGGCAGACATAGCACACACACGGCATACATAGTCAGAAAGTAACAGTAACAGTTGGATTTTAAAACCATTTATTTACATAAACAAAGTTATTTCTACTCAGATCAGTCAAATATGGTCTGAAAAATCTACCGAGAAGTCTGTAATAGTATGGATATGTAAAATGTCTAGGAAGCCTGTTACTGGTTCGTCCTACCATGTTAAGCGTTTAAGGGTCTTTTAAAGGGTCAGTTCAGCCAAATACAAGTAGTACTTGCAATCAGCATGCAGCAGGGTGGAATATAACCAAGTGCATTCACTTAAATACTGTACTTAAGTACAAATTTTAGGTACTTGTACTATATTGTATTGAAATATTGTACTTTTTACTCCACTACAATTATCTGACAGCTTTAGTTACTAGTTACTTTACAAATTAAGATTTTTGCATACAAAACATTTGAAGGGTTTATTAAATATGATGTTTTGTTATAAATCAAATTACCCAACAGTATATACAAGGAGTACAGCTGATGTGATTAGTCTATTAATCGATTAGTGGATTAGTGGACAGAAAAATAATTGGCAACTATTTTGTAATAATCGTTTAAAGTCATTTTTCATGCTAAAACATTTCATGGTTCCAGCTTCTCAAATGTGAGGATTTGTTAATTATTTTAATTCATTTTTAATAATTTTGAGGTTTGGACTATTGGTTGGACAAAACAAGCATTTATAGGTGTCACTTTGGGCATTTCTCACTATTTTCATATTTTTTACAAACCAAACAATCGATTAATCAACAAAATAATCAGCAGATTAATCCATAATGAAAATAATCATTAGTTGCAGTCCTGTACAAAATAGTTGAAATTGAGCTCCACCTCAACCAACTACAACAGTAAAATCCTGCTTTTATATTAATGCATGGATAATAATAATCTAATGATATAATATATGTAGTATTTTTCTGCATTGAGTACTTTGACTTTTAATACTTTAAGGTAATTTTCCTGATTATACTTAAGTAACATTTCCAAAGCAGGACGTTTACTTGTAACAGAGTATTTTTACAGTGTGGTGTACTTTTTCTTGATCTGAGTACTTCCTGCAGCTGTTAGTTAGTGTTAGTGGTAAGTTTTAGGTTCGTGCTGGGAAAACAGCCCAAACTGACTGACTGGTTTTGCCAGCGAGTTCACATGATGAAAATAAAGTTGGACTAAGCGTTGAGTGGCGCTATCATCACACTTGTCCCTGCTGCGACTCTAACATCGCGCATGTGTTTGAGAGGCGGACAGTTAAACTACACAAACATAAGGTGACACACAAACACACAGCGGACAGACAGACCTCCTCTGGTGCTGCTCACAGACAACATGTGGCACCGAGATGAGCTTCTGAAATCCATATGGCACGCATTCACAGCCCTGGACCTGGATCAACGTGGAAAAGTTTCCAAATCTCAGTTAAAGGTGCGTTTCACTTCTTCTTTCTTTGTGTTTAAAAGCTCAGACGGCATCGAGGATGAACAGACACTTAAACTAACTGCACTTCGTCGACATTTAAACGTTACTTTTCATCCTTACGTTACGTTATGTAACGGTAACGGTTGACGTCCCAAAGTTCTGTGCGGAATAAATTAACGGCTACGTCCAGCACGTCACCTGAATGTCGCGCAGCAACGTTAGACATGTTGTGTGTACTTAAATGATGAACATACAATTAAACTGCATTTTACGGTGTAAATTTAACAGTAGTGGAAAGTAAATACATGTACTCATACCCAGTGGTGGAAGAAGTATCCATAGCTTTTACTTAAGTAAAACTAGCAATACAGCTCTGTAAAAATAGAAGTAAAAAAGTACAATATTTGCCTCCGAACTGTGGTGGAGTTGAAGTATAAAGTAGCATAAATTCGAAATACTCAAATAATACGTACGTAAGTACCTCACAATTGTTGTACTTGAGTAATGTACTTAATTACTTTCCACCACTGCTCATACCTGCTCAAGTACAATTTTGAGGGTACTCGCACTTAGTTAGCTTTCTTTCCATTGTATGCTCCTTACACTATACAATTTCAGTGGAAAATATTGGACTTTTTACCGCTGCATACATTTTGCAGTTATAGTTACCAGTTATTTTGCAGATTCAGTTTTCAAATACAAAATATATGATGTGGCTAGCCTATTGTTACAGATTAACAATACCTAACAGTAGCTAACATTAAGTTTAGCTCTAGTTTAGCTTCATCTCGATCAGATACAGCATTAAAATTCTGCTGTATTATTCATCCGTCAGTAATAATCCAGTAATATAGATTATGTATAATAAGATACTCAAAAGGGGCCAATCTGCATAGTGAGTTAATCTACTTTTGATACTTTGAAGTACGCTGCTTCAAATGCTTCTTTATTTTTACTTAAGTAAAGGACATTTACTTTTAAAGTTGTGATTTTATGTTGTTGCATTGGTACTTTTACTTCCAGTACACAAGGGATTCATGCCATCATAATGTAAATTTTACTAGGCTATGTAACAGCTAGTGCAGAAATTCAAATATGTTATGTTGCACTTCTCTGATTTATCCATCATTCATTCACTTTTGTTGCTGCTTATTTGGGTTTTCCTGAGAAAGTTTAAGCATGTTTAACGTGTTACAGGCTGTTTTACTGAAGCAAAGGCCAGAGAGAGGTGGTGTTTTGCTGTATGGCAGTCTGGGCTTGAGTTTGTTTGCCTGCTGGGTCTGATGTCTA
The DNA here is from genome assembly GCF_020085105.1 of Siniperca chuatsi. Classification (NCBI taxonomy): domain Eukaryota; kingdom Metazoa; phylum Chordata; class Actinopteri; order Centrarchiformes; family Sinipercidae; genus Siniperca; species Siniperca chuatsi. Next base: position 16,329,903 of record NC_058042.1, read on the forward strand.
TGTGCCCAGCCTGACAAAGACACAGTCTGACTTCAAGGATCCTGCAGGGTTTTTCATCCCTCACATATTCTCCCTCAACACTGCAGAGTTGCCCGGAAAACTCTAAAAATCCCTATTTTTGGAGACTTATTTATGGTCTTTATATCACTGTGATTGCCTGTTTACAGCTAGCTATCCACCATCTATCTACCACCACCACACCTTTGGACTGTCAGAGGAAACTGTTTGCAAGTGGAGCTTATTAGAATCTACTCTTGCCCAGTGATGCTTGTAAATGTCAGCAACAGGTTTTTGCATGTGCGGAAGCAAAATGTGACAACTGTGAGACTAATCTTGAGCTTTATCTTTAACTTACCCATTACCGACCCACACATACAGTGGTGTGAAAAGTGTTTGCCCCCCTTCCTGATTGAAGGGGGCACACTCAAATGTTTCAGATCATCAAATAAATTTAAATATTAGTCAAAGATAACACAAGTAAACACAAAATGCAGTTTTTAAATGAAGGTTGTTATTATTAAGGGAAAACAAAATCCAAACCTACATGGCCCTGTGTGAAATAGTGATTGCCCCCTAAACCAAATAACTGGTTGGGCCACCCTTAGCAGCAACAACTGCAATCAAGCATTTGTGATAACTTGAAATGAGTCTTTTACAGCGCTGTGGAGGAATTTTGGCCCACTCATCTTTGCAGAATTGTTGTAATTCAGCCCCATTGGAGGGTTTTCGAGCACAAACTGCCTTTTTAAGGTCATGCCACAGCATCTCAATAGGATTCAGGTCAGGACTTTGACTAGGCCACTCCAAAGTCTTCATTTTGTTCTTCTTCAGCCATTCAGAAGTGGACTTGCTGGTGTGTTTTGGATCATTGTCCTGCTGCAGAACCCAAGTTTGCTTCAGCTTGAACAGATGGCCAGACATTCTCCTTCAGGAGTTTTTGGTAGACAGCAGAATTCACGGTTCCATTTATCACAGCAAGTCTTCCAGGTCCTGAAGCAGCAAAACAGCCCCAGACCATCACACTACCACCACCATATTTTATTGTTGGTATGATGTTCTTTTTATGAAATGTGGTGTTACTTTAACGCCAGATGTAATGGGACACACACCTTCCAAAAAGTTCAACTTTTGTCTTATCAGTCCACAGGATATTTTCCCAAAAGTCTTGGGGATCATCAAGACTTTTGGGAAAATACAAAAATGTAACTTTTCAGAAGGTGCGTGTCCCATTACATCTGGCGTAAAAGTAACACCGCATTTCAGAAAAAGAACATCATACCAACAGTAAAATATGGTGGTGGTAGTGTGACGGTCTGGGTTTGCAGGAATGTGTAACTGTATAGTAATATGTCTTGGGTTAAGATATGTCCCCTCAGTACTCATGTCTTGTGGTTCTTTAGGTGCTGTCTCACAGCCTGTGCACAGTGATGAAGGTTCCTCATGACCCTGTGGCCCTTGAAGAGCATTTCAAAGATGATGATAAAGGGCCATTGTCCAACCAGGGCTACATGCCTTACCTCAACAGGTTTATTCTTGACAAGGTGGGGACAAAGATGCTGAAAAAGTTGTCTTGTGTTTTTAATTCAGTCAACTTGCTATTATTTGCCAAAATGATAAGTAGGGCTGGGTATTGTTTGACGTTTTTTTGTACTAGTGCCAATATGATACCTGAGTTTTGGTACTGATACCAAAACTGGATTTTTTTCCAATGTAGGTGCACAGCGATGCAGCAATCTAAACACATTCCCAGTAAAGGTTAAGACAGAAGTTGGCCTTTGAAGTCTTTATTGGAAGCAAATGTGAAACTGTGAAAACAGTATTGGACAACAAATTCAATGATTACAAATCAGAAAAAGATGAGATTCTATAAACAATACTTAGACCAAAGATATTGTAAAAATGTGTTGGTACAGTAAAAAGGAGACTGGATTAACAAAAGTCTAGACTAGCTGACAAGTCAGTTACATTTTCCTTCATGCCAGAAAGAAACCACAAGAGTAGAAGTGAAAAGAGGGAAACACACAACAGTTAGCCTGACAGTACATTAAGTTGCTTAGAATGTTGCATTAGCCGCAGCAAGCTAGCATAATGGCTGGCTTGATCAGCAGTACACTGATTGCAGGAAAACTAACAAATCAACAGTCACAAAACAGCTATAATTTTTTTTTAAAGTACCTACAGATAATCTCCCAACAAGGATATCTGGGGAGGAGATAAAAGATGCCTGTCAATATTTGTTTGGTCACCGATTTACCAGATGTGTCAGTTAAACTGCAACTGCTGCAATTGTGTCAGTAGCAGTTGCTACTAGCAACAGAATGTTCAACTGACACCAACTGCTCGTTACTTTAGGAGATACGGTCACAGTTTTCAACGAAAGATTTTATTTTTAAATCTAACAAAAGAAGCCGAACTTCTAAAGTAAATACCTCTAAAATATTAAATGTTGTCTAAACACAAGCAGCTGTACAAGGACTTTGCATATAAATAAGTTGAATTCAGGAACTATCTGATCAAAGAACAAGTAAACAAGATTACAAATCTGACCAGACATTCAATTGCCAAGTTTTGGTACTTGGCAGTTTTCTATGTATGGTGCTACGGACACATTTGAGTCAGTACTAAGAAGTAATGATGTTTGATACCTAGTCCTAGTGGTACCAAAGCTTAAACTTAAAGTCTGAAAAAAAACCTAACTAGACAGTTACTCAAAAAATAAAAATAGAAGAAAAAATAGCGTCTTCTCTGTTGAAGACTGTATGACACAGATTGGGATGAGTAATCATGACCTGTTTTGCACTGTAGCAGAGGAAATGGTTACAACCACTTCTCTGTTGTACCCAGAGTAACAATATTCATTGGTAGTATAATAACTTATTGAAATGTTGCTGCAAAAGGTGGATTCCTGTCTCTGATGGAGGTTTTGCCTTGTATCTTAGCGAGCACAGTGTACAGACTGTTATAACTCTCATGTCAGATAGTAAACTGCTTGAGTTTCACTCTTTAGGAAGCTGTTTTCTTGCCTTTCTCTTGTAGGCTCTGACTTGAATAAAAATGAGGCATTTAATTACGTCAGGTTTGTACCTCACATCCTCCAGACTCAAGGTTTTGAAAGGAGACAAACACCAGTCTCCTGCTTAGCATTTGTAAACACATCGCCCTCACTGGTGCTGACCAGTTTGACTTTTATTCACAGGTACAGGAGGATTTTGATATACTGGAGTTCAACAAGATGTGCTGGACACTGTGTTACAAGAAAAATATCTACACTAAACACCTACTCTTCTCAGATGACGATGCTTTCAAAGTCTGGTGCATTTTCAACTTTCTGTCAGAAGACAAATACCCGCTAGTCATCATTACTGAAGAGGTGAGATCCTTACAGTTGTTTTCTGTGGGTTTTTTACTTGCGAGTAACCAATCGAACAAAGAGTAAGGAAAGCTTTAACCATCCCCTCCACCAGACATGGTTTTAAACTCTTTTGTCCGTCCATCTCCTTAGATCGAGTACTTCCTGCGAAAGCTGATGGAGGCCATGAGAAGCGGATGGAGTGAGGAGCAGTTTGCAGATTACAAGCTGCACAAAAAGAAGAACTGCCTGACTGCCTGGGAGCTGATTGAGCTGTTGGGTATGGGTCACTTCAGCAAGGGCATGAACTGCCAGACCCTGTCCATGGGCATCAACGAGGTCTTCCTGGAACTCATATTGGATGTGCTCAAGCAGGTTAGGCAGGATTTACATAAAAGAAAGAAGCCATGAGTTGAAGGAAAATGGTGCACGCTCATCTAAATCTCTTTCATTTGTTACAGTGCTCTCACAGTAGTATGCTTTACAAGCAGCAGCGAGTGCTTAATGAACTTTTTTTGCCTCAGTTTTAATCTACAGCTACTGAACGTACTGTACAGGCTGCCCTAAGCCTGCAGACACAACTCAGGGCTAAAAAATACTTTTTTGGGGGGCGGGGCCATTTAATCTATGTTTTGATTTTCAGTAGAAAATGTGAAATTATAATATTCTCAAATAAATAAGCAATAAAGCAATAAAACAGTAGCTATAAAAGTATCAGATCTGTATCAGTTACACTAAATGTGATTGTAAGCAGGGTTAGTGCATTAATTAACCATTATTATGGAACGCATAATAATAGTATATCGTTCATTGTTTGGTTTGACAGACACATAGTTATTACAATAATCAGCACAATCAGCACCTTGATGCATAAATATGCACATTTTTAATGAAAAAAATATTTTAGTGAAATTACTAATGCTTCAATATATTAGTTAATATATGTTACATCTACAGTGTATTATGTTCATATATTCCATGTGTTTCTGCAAATTAATCTAATTATTTTCTTGATTAGCATAACATGTTACGTTTAATATATCACAGTGAGTATAGCAGAATGATTAGGTGACTCAAGTGTCTTTTTTTGCCTCCACACTGTGTTTTGAAGGGATACATGATGAAAAGGGGCCACATAAGGAAGAACTGGACCGAGCGCTGGTTTGTCCTTCGACCCAACTCACTGTCATACTACGTCTGTGAGGATCTTGTGGAGAAGAGAGGACACATCACTCTGGACCGAAACTGCTGTCTGGAGGTTAACAGTCCAGCTGTGTAGTTATGTTCATGTTAGGATGTGTTGTAATATATTTATAGTATGTAATATCTAATGTGTAAGTAATACTGTTAGGCTGTGTTGACTAAATCATTTGAAGCAGCGTACATTATAACTGACATTTTCTGAAGGATTTTTTATAAACCCACATGGTTTTGTATATTTAGTACGATGTGACTGAGCTTGCCATAATATATTTTTCTCTCCTGTAGTCTCTGCCAGATAAAGAAGGGAAGAAATGCCTGTTTATTATCAAGTGCACTGATAAAAGCTTTGAGATCAGTGCATCAGATAAAAAGAAGAAGCAGGAATGGATGCAAGGTATTGATGAGTCATTTTCCACTGCTCTGTAACTGCCTCGTCATAAAGGGTTTCGTCATCAGTGTGTCTATAGCCAGATTGTTGTGGAGGTAAATCAATCAGTGACTCCCCTCTCGCTCCATCTTAGCGATACAAACGTGCATCCAGCTGCTGAGGTTAGGGCTGCCGTCTCCTCACCGCGAGGCCCGGCTGAGGCGCAGGGAGCTCCGGCAGAGGCAGCAGGCGGAGGAGGAGGACCTGGCAGAGAGGATGAAGCAGCTCCAGGCGATCAATGAGAACAAACAGAGACAGCTGGAGGCTATGAGGATGGTACTGTTCCATGCTCAGTTAGGAGGCTATCATACCTTGTCAAGTCATGTTGCCTTCAGTCTCACTTTAGTGTTGTTTACTACTATATATTCACATAGTAGTAAACAAGCTTATCTCTACTATAGGAAGCTCATTCCTCCTATTTATACCTGATTCTCTCTTTTTTTTCTTTATTAAAAAGAAGCACAGGGGAGCCTCACAAACATTTTGCCATCAACCTGCCAGGACTGCAGATGAAAATTAGCCTGTTTGGCTAAATCTGGTACATTTACATGATCGACCCAAGTGCTCATGTTAAATAATGTGCATTGTCCCTTCTTAAATAAACATAAAGGTGCTGGACCAATGAGTGGCCCAAACATCCTATTTTGTAATTTTTTAAATATAATGATATCTCGTAAAATTTATAACAATGCAATAGGCAAAATACATAGAGCATAGAGTTGAAACACCCTCTCTGACAGTCTTATAAACTGAACATAATAAGATGTACGTGTAGTACTTATTGCCTTATGCTGTACACGTGATGATATTTTATCTAACCCCTGTAGGCTATTATGAGAAATGTTATGATGAAAAGCTTTAAACAAAGCTCAATGTGAGTAAAAGATGTGCTTTATTGTAGGTTCAAATGTGGAGCTGTAGTAGGTTAGTCTAGGAAACGAATCTCACGAACAGTTTTCGCTTTCTTTCTTTTCATTTTCAGTTGTAGAAACAAACAACATTTCGGCCCATCTTGTCTTCTCCAGGATGTTTAAGATCATCCTAAAGGGGGCAAGATGTTCCAAAACACTGATCTATCTATTGACCTGAGGGTTGGAATAACTCCATTACCAGTAAGAAAAGTCAGCGTTTTTGTCAACTTCCCTTTATTTTCACATATTCTGGTTTAAAATAACCTTAACGCCTAATTGATTGATTAAAAAAAAAAACGATGCAGCAGAACATTCACAGTGAAAAGGGAAGCAAAACCTGCTATGCAAACGATTGCGTACATCAGTCAGGGACACCTGCATCTAGCAAAAGGCCAGGCGTATGAACTCGATTGTTTCAGAGCTGCAGCAGTCTATTAATGGCTTCTCACTTCTCTTTTTACCCTGCCAGATGGGTTTTATCTGGCAGTATTTATCTTTAACAGTATTTATCTTTACGTTTTTGAATACGTGGATCTTCTGTGAAATACACCCTGGTGTTACTAAGTAAAATGTTGTATAAGAGATTACAAGGAAAGACAAAAGTTGCTCTTGACTATTATTCTTATTATTTGACTTTATTCTTATTATTTGTTCTTTATTAAGTCCTGTTTGTCCCCTAAGGATTTCCCCTTGTAGCCAGATGTAAAACTCCTCTTTTGTGCTTCACAGAAAATGGAAGAGGCTGCAGCTAAAGCAGCAACTGAGGAGCACAGAAGGAAGAAGACTCAGTCAGACCTGCAGGATCGCTACAGACTCGACCTGGAGAGAGAGAAAATGGTAACCACTGTGCCTGAGTCTGCCTTCCACAGCTCTGCTCTGTCCTGATTATGTGGGCTGATAAATGTGACACAGCATATGTAGTGACACATGGTCTTGTCAAAAGTTCAGAAAGAAAACTAGTGAGACTGGTAAACTAAGACAGTCTCTTATTCTCTATATTATTTTTCTGATTAAGTCACCATCACCCGTCTGTGGTGGATCCGTCCTTCAAGTTAAATTGATGAATCCCATGATGTTGAGTCATCTTTTGTCTGAGTGTCAGATGCACCAACTTATAAAAAATTGCCTTACTTCAGTGACTAAACAGATAAATGCCTTTGTAAGATAAGAACAACGTTATTGTTTGCTCAAGTGAGATTGCATTATTGCAACAACACATAAGTGGATGTAGATTAAGCTAAAATACCGTATCAGATGTGAAGATTTACAGTTGATTTGTACATTATTGCTAGAGCCTAGTGTGTAATAATGTGCAATACTCTGTGTGTGTGTGTGTGTGTGTGTGTGTGTGTGTGTGTGTGTGTGTGTGTGTGTGTTGATTCATTCAGGTGCGTCAGCAGATGGAGGAGCAGGTGGCTCAGAAGTCCAGTGAACTGGAGCAGTACCTGCAGCGCGTCCGGGAGCTGGAGGACATGTACCACCGGCTGGAGGAGGCCTTAGAGGACGAGAGGCAGGCCAAGCAGGATGAGGAGGCCATGCGCAAGCTGCAGGCCAGGTCTCAGATTCACATGCACACACACACACACACACACACACACACATGCTTAAGCTGTTAATATTTACTTTTTGACACTGTTGTTTCATCTCATTTAGTAGTTAAATGGTCTGTACTTGTATAGCACCTTACTAGTCTTCTGACCACTCAAAGCGCTTCACACACTACATATCACATTCACCCACTGGTGGCAGGTGCCAACTGCTCATCAGTCCAAAGAAACTAACTCATTCACACACACAATTGTTTGTTCTGAATAGGAATTAAGTGGGTAAAATAGAAAACTTGAAGAAATGTTTAGCATCATTGCTGTGTTTTCCATCACAGGCTGCTGGAGGAGGAGGGAGCGAAGAGGGCAGAGCTGGAGCACATCCACCTGCAGCAGCAGAGGGTGCTGTCTCAGACTGAGGCCGAGAAGCAGGAGCTGGTGGCCGAGCAGCTGGCCAAGGAGAGAGACCTGCAGGCCGCCATGCTGCAGCTGGATAGACTGAAGATGGAGCGGCATGGAGCACTGGAGCAGTATGAGGTCAGGTCACACGTGGAGGTTTACACTGAACACTTTATCTAGGAATCTGCTGCCAGCGTGGAAATTGTCCCTTGGCATTAGAAATAGTTTGATTCAGTGCCAGGTTTCGATACCTGACAGTTACTGGTACTCAGTGCTGCTCACACATTAGTGCCAAAAATACTGGGGTGCCCAAAACGTTAAACCATCAACATCATGACTCATCAACAAAACACACAATCACACCAGCAGCCGCTTCCCCTCCTGTCTGAACTGTTTCTACTGTCCTTCATCCCATTTATCCACCTGTCTCCTCTCAGCTGACATCTACTCACAGTTTATATGATCTGATTCCATCCGCTCCTCTTTCTCTCATATAGGAGATGTCAAGGAAGCTTGAGCGAGCAGCAAACAAGACAAAGACTTGGAAGGACAAGGTGGCCAAACACGAGGGGCTGGTGCGTCTCATCCAGCCAGGTGGGGAAATCGATAGTTGCTCATTAGTAATTGCTTAACGTTACACGTGTATTTGACCGGCATTTAAGAACTTTGTGCACTAAGTTCATGGAAATGGGGCTTTTGCAAGATTTTGACATTGTAATGTCCCACAATTTGAATTAAGGCTTTATTTATAAAATCTTTGCTTTCTGCTGTGATAACAGTTTATCGTTAGCTTAGATTAGATTAAACTTTATTGTCACTGCACACATGAAGTACAACAAAATGCATTATGAATGATTTGTCTGTAAAGTCCATCTTGTTAAAAGGTTTCCCTCCTTGCTCTTTTAACCTGGTCTTTCAGGTCATAAAGGACCTCAGAGGATCACTAACTGGGGTCCGGCTTCATTCACCGACGCTGAGCTGGAGCTGAGGAAGAAGTCATGGCAGGAGAGGAAGAACCAGGGGGCTCAGGCTCAGTGAACAACCACCCACTGATGAGGAAGACTCCGACTGTAATTAACTTTGGAGCCCAAACTGTCACATTCTGTCTGAAGAGGTTTGATAGCATGACACATGGCAGCTGCCCAGAAAACTGTTTTACTGATTAGATTTGTGTTACTTTTAAAAGAGCAGCTGCGTTTTATAACAAAAATTCATATTCAAGCATTAAACCTTGGAAGAAGTAGAGTCTGGAGCTTCTCATTGTCTTTGCTCAGTTGTCATGGAGATGGTGATGATGGGTCACATGATGACATCTGACCAAGCAAACTTGACCATGAGATGCGGTTGAAATCTAGAGAATAAAAGCTAATAAGTGGTCCTTGAGTAAAGATGACTTCATGACTGACATAAATTCTTATTCTCATTCAGTTTTTATTTTGTTCAGTTGAATTTGTTCTTTTGTCATTTTAGTCCTTTCTGATTTCACGCGCTGTGTTTAATTTTACTACTTCTCACATTTTTGTGTTTCTGACTTAAATTTGCTATAAATGTAGCCTTTTACTGACATACAAAAGAGTATAACAGTAGACACATTTTCCACTCTTTGCTCGGTTTATTAGCTAAAGTGAATTGCATCTGTTAGTCATAACGAAGATGATAAAAAAATAAAACACCATCTCTTTTTTATGAACGTAGATGGCTGTTTTCATTTCAGAGGTCAGAGGAGAGGCTGTTTACAAATAAAGCAAGCTTCCCCCTTTTCTTTCCTTTATTGGGGGTTTACTTTAGACTTTTGCTGCCATCATGACTCGTCTACCTTTTGATCATGAGTGTCCACCAGGTGTCACCATATGAACAGCATCCTCAGTAAGTTACAAACTGAGCAGTCGTGCTGGTGCTACAGGCGCATGAGGCAGCTTCCAACAGCAAAACTCCAAAACACTGACAAACACAGTCTTCTTTTGTTTAAGTGCAAGAAAACACTGCATGGACAACATTTTTAAGATGTTTGAGGAGCCTCAGTGTGTCTTTGATAATGGTGGCTTCAGCCTTTTAAGCTGGGCAGCATACTCACCAGTGTGAGGTTTTCTTGAAAAGAGCCATGTTGTCCAATGTTGCCTTGGTCCTTATATTTCTCACTCTTAAAGGATAAGCCTGGTGTTATTCTGACCAGAAGTTAGTTCGGTGGCACTCAACCTCAAACCTATTGTTCCTACTGAGAACGTAAAGCTTAAAAAACACGTCACATATACATAGTTTCACTTTAATAATTTTCTGAAGCAGCTGGACATTGTTTGTTTTTAGGGTGTTTTCGGTGTTTTGTTGGCCAGTGATTGAGGTCATTGTTGGTTTTGGTCTTTTCATGGGATTTGTTGACAATGAGAAAAATATTAAATATTGCCAGCCTTATCCTTTAAGTCAGGAGAGTTGATAGTTCATTATATATTTTTACCTGTAGGGATGCACCGGTCTAATTTTCCAGACGGGTATCACCGCCGATACTGACCTGATTAAGTAGATCAGGTATCAGCCACGACATGACTGACCGTTTCCGCTATCAGTTACATTCATTCAGTCACAGTGGGCCGCCAACTCAGTGTTTAGTGCCGTAGCCCGCCCTGGCCTCATGTTACTTTATATAAAAATGATTCCAATAAGTTCCACGCAGTGTGGTGTACAGATTTTAAATTTGGGGAAAAGAGAGCACTGGTAACAGATAGGTAACAGATTGGTACTCGGTGTCGGTGAATACTCTGAGTTGAGGTATCGGAATCAGTATCGGGAGAGAAAGAGTTGGATTGGTGCATCCCTGGTTACTTGCCTGTTTGTATGGCAGGTCTGTATGTGTTATATATTTAATTCAAGTTCATTTGTATAGCACCATATCATACAAAAGCATTTCAAAGTGCTTTACATAAAAACAACATAAAACAAAAATGTGCTAATAAACAGAGATATCCATGCATACATACACATAAATATACATATACATACACAAATACATACAAGCATACTGTACAATATGACTTCATTGTTCCAGTAATCACAAAAAAAAGATGAATCACACTTGATGCATGTGACGTGCAGCAGCCAGGCTCCGTTTTGCTGCGCCTCAGTGTCAAAACAAATCAGTTTGTGCAACAAAGGATCACTGTTCTCACACGCACACCTCACCTTTGTCTTGTCCACCCTCATGTTTCAGTGCAAAAAGAGACAACGTTACAGGAACATTGTAACTGGGTGAAACTATCTGCTGTGGGTACTTGTTTGTTGTCTCGCGTCTGCCAGCCAGGCTGCACAATGAGCGTCTTTACTTTGAGATGTAAAAACTCTCAAACCACCTTTAGTTTGTCCTTCTTTGAGCAAGGAGCTGGAAGGAAAGAGACAGTTCATCTTGAGTTCAGAGTTGTCATAGCAGGAGATGAGATAAGAACATGCATTCATACACTGATCTAACAGTAAGCAACACGCAGATCTCTTTATACCGGTGGGTTACTGAGAAGATCAGATATAGAGACAGATTACACAAATCTCTGAGCTAATACAGTAACCAGGAATGTGGTTTACCACCCAAACAGATCGTGTAATCCACATAGCTTCTCCTTTTATGGACGTGTTTGTTCATATGATTAAAGTTCTTTAATTTGTGCACAGAGACAACATTTAACACATTAGATAAAATACATAAATATTCAAAAAGATTAGAATTAACAGCTATTATTTGATATAATTCGGGATTGTCAGTGCAGTATTTGTCTTGAATTGTTAATCTGGTTTGTGACAGATTTGTTGTTCACATTTGTTCTCTAAGAGATATTTATATCCCAGAATCTGAGAAAAATGTGGTGCCATTTTTTTGTTGCAAAGACTATTCTCAGAATTGGGAGTTTCTAATCTCCGTAGCTAAATTGCACAAGCCCTCGACATTCCAAAAATAAGGATATCTCTAGCTGTCTCACCCCGCCCCATGTGTCCGAAAAGTACCCTAATGCCCATAACCAATTCATCTGATTCCTGTCCAACATGTCCTCATCGAAACTGATTTGAAACAGGAACATTTTTTGGGATTGTTTGCTGGTGAAATATGTCTGGCAGATGCCTGTTTTCTGGGTTAGGTGACTTCCCACAGTGACCTCACAGCCCCGAGCATTTCACATGGTTGAATGGACTCTGGGTTTAGCTGCACAGAGAAACTGTGGGTCACTTACACTGGCAAGTGAAAAACATCAGGGCCTCAGACAAATAACTCTGAGTGGGCCAAGGAAACAAGACATTAGCGCAAACTTTAGAAACCCCCACTATTATCCCTTAAAGCTATAAATCAAATGTGTAATTGTGCATTTCTACTCATGGATGAGCGGGCGGTGTCCGGATAAGATCATCTGGAGCTCAGTTGATTCATGCATTTGATAATTTCCCAAGCAGACCCCCATGTGCTGCAGGCAGCTGACATCATCCTGATTTCTAGGGTGGGACTCGTTGATGTGTGTCGAGCCAGTGAGATCAGCGTTTGGAGTTGCTGCGGTGAATTTCTGAGCAGGTGCCCGCTGAGGGGCCACAGGGCTCCGAGGCAGAAGGGCCCCCAGCAGCAGTGAATCAGCTCTTACATTGCAGAGGCACCCAGGAAATGGAAACTGCTACACAGCCCGCATTCATGGCAACATGGATAATGAGATTTGGAGGACCAATAAAATAAATCAGTATCATCTGTCACTGGAGTATTTTTGGGGCTCGTGGAAAGGCCAATCAGCTTATTTTTCAAGCTGTTTTCTGCAGCTGTGACTGTACATGAAGAGTACAGGATCCAAAACCAATAGATATGTGCAATTTTGATATTTATAGACTGCTTTTGTCTTTTTATGTGAGAGCACCACGTCTCCAGCAAACCAAGACTAATCACGCTGAACTCAGGAGAAACATTTAGCCAAGTTACACAAAGATCACAATTACACAGCACTGCATTTTAAAACATGCGGTTCTTAGGGATAATAGATGCTTTCATCAGTACTTTGTCTTAAACTTCAGAGAAGAAATCACTTGCGGAGGCGGAAATGTACCCTAACTCACATCATGGTTGTGCAACAGCAAGGATCTTTCATCACCTACAACTTTAATAGAACAAATTTGCATGAATCTGGTTTGATCCAGTCAGAGGAACGCAGCAATGTGGAATCAATAACTGAATAAAATGGCTGTCGAGTAAAACCATTTCTGCCTCAGGAGGAAATGATTCCTATCATGCCATTCCACACAATCCTGCTGGATAACTTCCGCTTCAAACCTCTGTTCACAGGCAGAGGTCCTAATCTCCGTACCTAAAGCAAGAGGCTGAATATGGAGAGGGCTGCCAGAGGCTCTGCCCAGATGTTGGCCTGCTGCAGCTCTGCACCTGCTGCCAGTACAAGCCAGCTGGGAGATCAGACTGAGGGACAAACACCCACAACCACCTCCCTCCCCAAAATGCGTTCTCTGCTCTTCTTCTGACTTTCAGCTTCCTCTCAGAGACAAACCTTCCTGGGACCACAAGAGTCCCGTTCAGAGCCGCCAATCAGGCGCCACAGAGCCTGGGCTGGGGCTCTTCCCAGTCCCATATTCATTGCTGGCAAGTGAGACACCCATCATCATCCTCTCCAGGCCCTGTTGTTGGCCCCCAGTGCAGCGGTGTCTGATTACCTTTCATTGAGAGAAAACCTTTAATAAAGATGATGTGTTCATGAGAGGCCAGAAAAACGTGGCAATTACAAGTGGTCTAAGTTTTCTTCCTGTAGGCCTATCCTATGACCCATTGTACAACAAGACAAAGAGTCTACAGCTAGCAGCTCTGTGTGAGGCTGCACTTTGGCACAACGGTGCACTCATGATTAGCTTGTTAGCAAATGCTAACATTTGATATATAGCACTAAACACAAAGTACAGCTGAGGCTGATGGGAACGTCATTAGTTTTGCAGGTATTTAGTCATAAAACAAAGTATTGGACAAAGTGAAATTTGGGCATCACGATGGTGCTAGATGAAATAACAACAACATGACTGATCCGTCCAATAGTTGTTGAGACATGTCAGTGACTCACTAATAGCTAACATGTTCTGGTGGATAGTTAATTAACTATCCTCTCTTTTTTCTCTTTTACTAAAGAATCTGAATACTTCTTCCACCAACGTCAGCAAGACAAGAAAACAAGCAACAGGTAGTTTCAAGTATGTTTGGTTTATTTCCAAAAAAATTTAGTATCACCACAAAACATGGTACAAAGATACAGTAACAAAAAAAAAGCATCTGACATCTTTGAATCGTTTCATTTGCGTTTTTTTTTCTTTGTTAATGAAACTGTATATGTTTGTACAATCAGAACAGATGAGACGAGGATCTCTGAAAACCACAATGTCCTACATGATATATTCATTTACTTCTTAAAAAGCCCTTAAAAGACACAGAGCTTGCCTGGACAATCTGAACAACAACAACAACAACAACAACAAAAAAAGAGTCGTCATTTCACTTTCAGAGCAATGTTTCATCACAAACAGGGAACAGGCCACTCAGGTTTTTTGCACCAGTAAACGACACATAAAAACAAAAAGATTTGTTGGTCACATTAGAATTAAGGTTAGAAAAGTATACTCATGTTCAGTACATACAATATATAAAATGAAATGTCACAGGTATTTACAGGAAACATGAAGCCACCACACTTACACAGTTACACTTTTAATAAAAAATAATAATTTACCTTACATGAGACAAATGTGTTATCCAGAAGTCAACAAACATTCAACAAAATAGAGAAAACGTCACTTATTTAAATAGAAAAAAATGTCAGGTAACTCTTTTGAACTCACTGTGCAAATTCTTTTCATTGAATCTGTCTTGAAGAAACGTCGTATGTACATTGTAAAGTAATGCCTTTAGCCTCGCTGTCTGCCTCTGTTAGAAAATCTATATTTGATAAGGAGTGCATACTTTTGAGCTAAGTGCAAACAAATTGCTTTTTCATGTTGTGCATTAAAATCTCTGAGTTTTTTGGCGGTTCATACGTTTCTTTAAGCAGCAATAACCTTTCCTCGTAGTAAAATATCTGATAGAAATTCTTTCATAGGCTATTTTCTATTTGAAGTCTAAAATTGAACCCACAGTTTGAATGGCCAGTGATATTGCTTTGATCTATTTACAGCTTAAGTAGGATAACATTTCCTTGGTAGTGCAGTCCCCTCAAACATCAGCTTATCTTCACTTCATCCCTGTTGGAGGCACAGAGGAGGGAGCTGACAGCAAAGACGGATGTGTTTCGACTCCAACTGAAGCAGAGTGATGACAGCCTGAGCAGCTGCTAAGTAACAGGCAGCGAGGTGGATGGACAGTATTCATCCTCCACTACCAGGCACTTTGTTCACTGTGGTCCCCCGAATTTAAGACATCTGAAAGCAGAGTCGAGCACTTGTCATGTCTCTGCTCTCAACCACCTGACGCCACCTCTAATGTTCATGATGTTAATATCTCAGTGTTCAGGCTCTGAGGTTCGCAGCTCAGGCGTCGGAGATGCAGTTCTGGATCTTGTCTATCCACAGCTGAGCGCTGGGCGCGTCTGAGGCGCAGAAGTTGTAGACTCGCTTGCTGGTCTTCAGCTAGAGAAGTATCGGACAATGAGGGTTAAATGTGGACCAAAGGGATGGACCAGACTTGAATGCGCAACAAAATACAACAACAAACCACTTTCCTGTTCTCCACACTGACTGACAGAAAGGTTAATCTCTAACGTCTAATGGCTGCGTCACTTTCTGGCTTACACACAACTCTTTTCTCTACTCCGCTATCTTAAAAGGTCCATTTGTGCCGGAGCAGCTTGCATCTTTGAAGTGTGAAATTCACTCGTCAATGTTTATAAATCCAGATATTTATTGTAAATTGACACGAGTTAAAATATATAATGATGCCTTTGTCTTTACGTCTGCACAACAAAATTAGTATTTCTTGTTTGTTTAGGAAGCTAAGGTTCCTCTTCTGCTAAGAATATTCAAAAAATTCAGATGACAAAATGTAGATAAGATGCTGTGTACAGTAATTTAAGAAAGTAAAGTGCAGCCACAAATATTAGTCACCACATTCATAATGGGTTGAAGATGTGTTTTCAATATGCTTGTAAAACACAGAAACTGCAAAACAGCTCTTAACAATATTGGACATGTGGCTGCAGACGAACAGATGCTTTGCTTCTGGGGCCCGTTTCAACAAATTTACAATATGAAAGCTGCGATTTGCAACCTGATTAGTGAAATGTGTCAACTCATTTTGACACATTTCACTCATCAAAACTAATCCCGCACTTTCAACCTGTACATGAGCAGGCGAGAGCCCTGTAGGAACAACAATCATTTGTGAAATGTGAAGCTGATGTACTCACGTCGAAAAAAGCCTTTTCACTGATGTGTTTGGGAGCTCCGATAGTCGGGGCAGCGGTCAGCACAGACTCCACCTCTGCCAGATCGATGTGGCCCCTGCAGTTTGTGTCCTCCCCGGTGTCGTAGTACCTCAGCTGTGAAGACGTGAACGTTAACCTGCGGCCTGTCACTCAGGTGATGGTTCAGTGTTTCTTAAAAGTGAATGTGCAACTTGCTCACCTGGTGTTTTGTAATGTCCAAAACAAACCAGCGAGGTTTCCAGCCTTTCAGCAATGCTCCACGTTTATACAGGATCCCCTCGTAAGACCTGAAAAGTAATAATAATGTTATTTCTCTGTACCTTTTGGGTTGCAAATGATGGTGTAAAAGCACAGTCTGCATGAACAATATTCCTTTTTTTTTTTTACTCGTTATTCCTGTTCACGATCCAAGTTAGGTGGAGCTTATCTCATCATCATTTGTAGCACAGAAGGCAGAAGGACACACTGGACAACACAAACTTGACTTCTCCATATAAACAACCCCAGCTCTGTTTGTACACTGTGTGGTTGTATTCCTCTGTGACAGCAAAGACCAGAATATTCTTATTTTCTTTCAAGGGAGATTTCAACTCTCATATTCTGACTAATTTCCTCAAAGCTGTGAAACCCATTTACATCTAAAATACCGTGTTTAAATGATCAGCCTCAATTCATCAATAACCTGTCAAGAAGCTTCAACACTTTTTGTGTCCACAGGGACAAAAATAGAGCAAAATATCAGTATCAATAATATGGCTGTATTGCAGAAGAGTAAAGGTGTGAAGCTGGCAAACATGTAATTTATAGGAAATTAGAATAATTTAGAGGATTGTATAATTTATGGATAATATGTTATACAGACACAATGAAATACAGAGACAGGTTGGTGCATACAGTGTTTGTAAGCTTCAAAATACTTATTGAATGTTAACTGGTTCTGATAAACCCACTTCATCTGTTAAAACTTATGTCTGTCAAAACATTATCTGGAATGTGAAACGTGAAGAGAAAGTACAAACATAATTTACATGAAGTAGATTTTTAAATCATTTTTTGTCCAGGAAAATATCCAGATATTAGAGCCAAGAGACTGTACTTTAACCTCGCGGTAATTGTAAAATTACACACCCAGAGTTTAACAGAGTACAGACAATCCTCACAAACATGACACACAGCATACCACAGCACTGACTCATCTTCCAAAACTGGACCAGGCCCCTCGGCAGCAGTTTTAAGTGAATCAAATGTGGACTTCTTATTTGTTCCGGGAATCAGGAAGTTCACGACCCACCTGTTCTCCTCGCTCTTGGGGGTAAACTGGTTGTAAAGTGTCGCGGCGCGGCGGTTGATCCCGTTGGCCGCGGCGGTGCTGCGGTCTTCGCCCAGTCCGCCGTCTGGCAGGTGCAGCATGGAGCGCCGCTGGAAGGCCTGCAGGCTGGACGTGGGAATGAGGCCTGAGATGGACACCGACTGTTTACGGAGCTGCAAACACATGAGATAAAGTGTGAGAAATACACACAAAATAACAGTTTTACACGATTTAACAACTTTTTGAGATTTGAATTATATGACTATTCCTGGTATTTTGTAATATAACATCCTCATTATTCTTCTAACACGCACATTTCCTTCTTGCATGAGGTCTTCCTGAATGCTGATTCTGACTCTCTCCAGAGTAGTCTGCCATTTCTCAGGGGCCTGGTTCAGCTGACCCTCCAGCTTCTCGATGTCCTGCAGCACCAATAACAGCCAAGAGACATGACAAATGTGACATATGATACAAGAATCAGACAGGATAAAATTTGAGATCAAAGTTTTGGTAACAAACTTCTTACAGCGAGGAGTTTGGTGATGGCATCAGGCTGGGCGCGGCTCACGCTGCTGTAACACGGCCACACGATCCTCCTCTTACTGCTGGAGATGGTGTCCACCTCCTCCGAACTGTCCGACCTCACAGCCGTCATCCTCCAGTCGTAACACGGCCCCGTGGACAGAGTCTCATCCGTGAAGAAGTCCCATTTCTTCAGACTGGGGATGCTGATAGAAGGCTTCAGGATCACCTACGAAATATTTGAATGAGAATCAGATGTGATCTTATGGTGTCCGTCAAGAAAAACACTGTGGATGCAGAGAGCATCTTGTTAACCAGAAGTGTGGCCGACTGCACATGATGCCTCAAAATACAGAATCAGGTGCCTCTCATTGATTCATCACTGTAATACGAGAGGAAACATCAGAGATCATCAAACAAACAAGGCTGAAATCAATAACAGGGAACTTTTCTGTCAGAAAACTGGAAGAACACAGAGGCATTCCTAAATGATCTGCAATCACGCGATAAAGAAACAACTCTAGAGACTAAACTTGATCTCCTGAGTTAGATATATTTCCTCAACTCTACTTTGGTCATGTATCGGATAAAAAATGCCCTCTGAAAAAGGACCAGCACAGGTCAAGTCAGGCAAATGATCTTTTTAACCATACATGTTTTACCCTTTTGCGTGGGATGTCTTATAAAGACTGCCAGGTTTCTCATTTTTATTCATCTGCTGTAGCTAATTAATGATAATAATATACTAATTAATTAGTTCTGACAAAGCGTTTGTCTAGTTAGTGTGCCCTCTAAAAGCTGCTCAACCTTGAAACACTAGTCTTACTTTTTTGATATTTCAAAAGAAAGCCATTGGACTGTTAGTGAGACAATCTAAAATGATCGCATTGGCATCAGTTGTAGACACGTAGTTAGCAGCTACCCAGGTAATGACTTTTTCGATCAAACTTTGAAGCACATTTTATCAATATTCCCAGCTCATTCAGGACCTGTGAAGCTAACGTTAGCTCAAGGTGCTTCTGTACACAGGGCTGTCAACAGAATCAGCTCCAACAGTCAGACGCAGATGGCATATATATATATATATATATATATATATAAAAACAACTTTGTACTTCACCCTCCATGGGTGGTCTCATCCTTCGAGCTCGGGTCCTCTACCAGAGGCCTGGGAGCTTGAGGGTTCTGCGCAGTATCTTTGCTGTTCCTAGTACTGCACTCTTCTGGACTGAGATTTCTGGTGTTCTTCCAGGGATCTGCTGTAGCCACTCCTCCAGTTTGGGGGTCACTGCCCCGAGTGCTCTGATGACCACGGGCGCCACTGTTGCCTTCACCTTCCAGGCCTTCTCCAGCTCTTCTCTGAGCCCTTGGTATTTCTCTAGTTTCTCATGTTCCTTTTTCCTGATGTTACCATCACTTGGTATTGCCACGTCAACCACAACGGCTTTCCTCTGCTATTTGTCCACCACCACGATGTCTGGTTGGTTCGCCATTACCATTCTGTCAGTCTGAATCTGGAAGTCCCACAGGATCTTGGCTCGGTCATTCTCTACCACCTTTGGAGGTGTTTCCCACTTTGACCTTGGGGTTTCCAGTCCATACTCCGTGCAGATGTTCCTGTACAGTATGCCAGCCACTTGGTTATGGCGCTCCATGTATGCTTTTCCTGCCAGCATCTTACACCCTGCAGTTATGTGCTGGATTGTCTCAGGGGCCTCTTTGCACAGCCTACACCTTGGGTCTTGTCTGGTGTGGTAGATCTGGGCCTCTATTGCTCTGGTGCTCCTGTGCAGCCATGATGAGCGCTTCTGTGCTGTCCTTCAGTCCAGCCCGCTCTAGCCATTGGTAGGATTTCTTGATATTAGCCACTTCAGTTATGTTCCGGTGGTACATCCCATGTAGGGGTTTGTCCTCCCATGATGGTCCCTCCTCCAGCACCTCTTCCTCTGTTCCCCATTGCCTGAGACATTCACTGAACATGTCATCTGTTGGGGCCTTATCTTTGATGTACTTGTGG